>NC_133361.1:5848313-5909499 GCF_049309525.1 Garra rufa
CATGCAATTTGAAATCTTGCTTGCTAATAGTTATTGTAGGGAAGGTGTAGTGTGCTCTCCCAGCCTTAGGAGGGAGCTGTAATTCATTGTTGTGTGAGCCTCCATTACAGGGGTGGAGCTGTTGTTAGCCACAGCTCTGTTTTCTTATGAGAAGGTAGGAAGGGTTGTCCTGTTCTCTTTAAAATCTGCTTTATTTATTTAGTTATATTAGCCATCCATCCCAGTTTAAGAAATATATTGTTGTTAAAGTACTCACTAACACATATGTGTGTTTATTTTTGGTGGATGGTTTATTATTTGTGTTTTATCAATTCCATGTGGGCAGTTGTATTGTGTTGAGCTTTATCTGAGTATTTTTGGAGTTTTATTCTTTATAATCTGTATGCTGCTAACATTTATCTTTATTTGTAATATGTTGAAGTTTATTATGTGTTTGAGTAAGTTTGTAACAGTGTGAAAAGTGTCTATTTAAGTGCAGCCACCACTATATAATTTCCTTTTAATAATTGGATGTATATTGGAACTATTTTGATGCTGTTTGTTAACTGACACAGCTCTGTTTTCTTATGAGAAGAATGTTGCAGTTCTGTGGTGGATGTGAAGGAAAATGCTGTTTGCTGCATAGTGACTGATGTGGAGAAAGAGCCCAATAAAAGAAAGCTACTCCGCTTTGATTCAACGACAATCTTGGTTTCCTCCTCATTCACTCCTTACATTAACACAACGCAGAGCCATTTGGGGGAGCACACAGACGAAAAGGGTTACATCTTTGGTGCCGTGACCCGGATCGTTGATTTCTTCGTCAAAGGAAGTAAGCTTTTGTACAAATAGGTTGTGTGAGTGGAGTGAAAAAAAAAAAAGAAAAAAAAAGAAAAAAAATTTTTTCCCCTCCTATCTTTTGCCTTAAAGTGGCAGTGTTAAATATATTGGTGGACTGAACTAAGTTTTGTTTAAGGAGTATTTTGTTATTTCTGTTTCTGAACTTTTCATATTGTGCTATAACAGTGTTAATTGAGGTAACACGTATGTGAATTGCTATGTTTTTTTGAAACTATATATTTTTTTGGGGGGTATCTGACTAGTATTAGGGTATATTCAAGGTTTTTTTTTTTTTTCTCTTGTTTTTGCCTTCATTTTGGATAAAGTGCTTTGTGAATAGAGGAAACATAAGAAATATACAACACATTCACTTAATGCATTAATCAGCACTACATTTTTCGTATAGTTACATTGGCAAACACTACACATAGTGCAGTATTGTATGTTGCACAGTCAAGATGAGTCAATTAAGTAAAACAGAAGTACAGGGGTTCCCTGAAACCACCCCTCGTCGAGCACCTCTCCATCCACAAGTACCGCAAAGGCTGCCCTTTCAGGCCACACCATGGCTACCAGTCAAGCAAGACAAAAGCCAACAGTATGAAATAAGTATGCCTGTCAATTTGAGTATTGAGACTGTATCCCAGCCAGATAATAACTTTCAGCAGTCTGTCAGGCCAGAGTCAGCACAGTTAGCAGTACAAACACAGACTGTTCCTCCTTCTGCAGTGAGCTGGCAGCAGTCAAACCCCTGCCCTAGCTCCTCTATGCAACACCAGCCTGAGGCTCATTCTCAAGTCCAAGGCAACACCCCCTGTGTATTTCCTACCACCATGTCTTCAGTTAGCCCACACCCACCTAATGTGCCGACTAGCTCATCACTATCTAGCATGCACGGCAATGTCACTACCATGCATGTCTCATCGAACATGGCCAGTAGAATGCCAACTGACATGACCCCTTCTCCAGATGGTCCACACCCACCTCCAGTGTTGACTATGCCACCTAAAGCTCACATTCCTACTGATCCTAATATGTACTCGTCTCAATATTTCCCTGCCGCAACTACTGTTTCACCCCAAGCTTACTTGACTCAGGCCCCTCCATCTTTCCGCTATGGTGTGCCGAATACCATATACTCAACACCTCCTGACTCATTTCTGCCCCCAGCACCTCCAGTCTTGTCTGGAACCAGTTTTTCTCATAAAACAGACCCCGTGCAAATGCACCAAGCCAATGACCAACAGCACACCTTACATTCAAACAGTGCCGTTCCACCAACTTCCTCGACTCCTGTCTATGCCCCTATGACAGTACCAGTGTATCACAGTTCACATATGTATGTGCAACGACCCATTCCCTTTCAACAACCTCAGATTCAACATCCACGTATGGTTTATCAGCAAGACGGAAGCAACCATGCCCCTGCAATGTCCATGCCACAGCCAAGTTTTACGCAGACACACCAAGTACGAAATGTGCAAATATTCAGCGGTGGTCCTGATGGCAGGATACTTATTGAAGACTGGATACGGGATATGCAGTATCTCCTTGACGCCGGGGGCATGCCTGCAAATCTGGGCTTTGCTACAGTAGTGCGACATTTGAGTGGTGAAGCCAGGAGGCTAGTTTTGAATCTCCCGCCTAATGAGCAGACTACTGGCAGAGCTTTTGAAGAACTACGAGCTGAGTACAGTGATATGCAGACATCTCTGGACCCATTAGCAGATTTTTATGAGAGATTCCAGCGCCCTGGCGAATCAGCATGTTCATACGCCATTGCTCTAGAGGCCACTTTACGCTCAGTGGAAGAGGCACAGTATGAAGGCCAGCCCTTTATAGACCGAGATGGCAAACTGACTCGTCAGTTCATGAGAGGATTGAGTGATGAGGAGATTTATCACAGGCTGGCGCCAATGAAGCCTAGGCTTCTAAGTTTTCGTGAACTTCAAGCAGAACTTCGTAACCTTGCTCGGGAGTCAAAGAAGTTTCAGACACAGCCAAAGGCTAAAAAGACGTATGCCCAGGCTCAGTTTACGACTGGCAGTGGTAACCAGAGTGGAGAAAACCCGAGAACAGAGAAAGCGAACAGACAGAACTCAGAACTGACTGAACTCACAGCCCTGGTAAAAAAACTGGTGAGCAGCCAAGAGGATCAGATTAATAGGTTAACACAGTTGGAAGCTAGAGTTGGAGCACCACCACAGACAGGGCTTCCTCGGGCTCAGAGATCTCAAGTGAGTGGTGACACGGGAGTAAGGGGCATAGTGTGCTATCGTTGTGGAAATCCAGGACACATTGCACGTTTGTGTCGGACAGTGATGACTGATGAGGTGGCTCCAGCTGAAAATGGAGCAGAGACCAGGCAGGATTTAAATGTGTAGGGCCTGTGGTTACCGGGGCAACCACAGGCATGCAACAGAGTCCCCAGCAACACGAGACTGGCAAGTCTAAACCAACTGATACCCCGCTGGTAGGTCCCTGTAATGAGGGGGTGGTAGAAGTGGATGGTGAGATGTGTAAAGCTCTTATTGACTCTGGCTCTCAAGTAACCACAATTACTGATGAGTTTTGGCGCAGACATCCTGTTCTTTGTACTCAGGAATTGCAGCCGTCAGATATCCCCATTGAAGGTGCCGCTGGCCAATCTGTGTCTTATGTTGGTGTTCTTTGTATCAACCTCACGTTTTTGGGAAGGGTCTACACAAATGTTCCTGCTTTCGTTGTCCCTGTAACAGAGTACAGGTCCTGTGTTCCATTGCTCATTGGAACTAATGTAATACGGGTTTCCAGAAAGGATCTCCAAGCATCATATGGCAGGAAATATCTGGCCAAAGTGAAATTGACTAATCCTGAGTGGCACTCCGCACTTGTGGCTCTGAGTAGATGTGAACCTGGTGGAGCTGAAGGTAAAGTGGGTCAAATACAGTATGCTGGCCACAGAATAAGAATACCAGCGGGTACAGAGCAGGATGTTATTGGAAGAGTTATGGGAGGACCGAAAAGAACACAGTACACAGTTCTGGTGGAAAACGATTCTTCCAAAAGGCTACCAGAAGGTCTTTTGGTTGCCAGGCTGCTGGCTAATGTGGAAAAAGGTTGTGTTCCTGTCCGTCTTTTGAATTTGTCTGAGAGGGATGTAGTTGTCAATCCAAAGACACTGCTTGCAGACGCTTTCCTGATCCAGAATGTTGTTAAGGAAGGAGAAAAGTGCCAAATGCCATGCCAGAACAAGTTAATGTGTCAAAGTCATTGCGAGAACTCAGTGACGACATCTTGTCAAAGTCACCAACAGACTACCAGTGTTGAGTCCAATGATGGTATGACATGTGGGGTTGATCTTAGTGCTGCAGCTGTGGAAGGTGAGGAGCAGTTGACATTGCTCCGGGATCTGTTGAGAAGAAATGCTGACGTCTTCTCCAAACACTCAATGGACTATGGCCATACCACCACTGTGCAACATGAGATACCACTGGTAGACTCCAAACCATTCCGCCTCCCGTATCGGAAAATTCCCCCGTCTCAGTACCAGGAGGTACGTAAGGCCATATCACAGATGGAAGAAGCTGGAGTCATTCGTCCAAGTAAAAGCCCATATGCATCCCCTATTGTTGTGGTATCAAAAAAAGATGGCACTCTGAGGATCTGCGTGGACTACAGGAAATTGAATTCCTGCAGCAACAGAGATGCTTTTCCTCTGCCACGAATTGAGGATGCATTGGAGGCATTGGGAATGGCACGGTTCTTCTCGACTCTGGATCTAACATCTGGTTACTGGCAAGTTGAGGTGGCTGAACATGACAAACACAAAACTGCTTTCAGCACCCCCATGGGGTTATTTGAGGCCAATAGGATGCCATTTGGCCTGCAGAATGCCCCATCAACTTTCCAAAGATTGATGACCTGCTGCTTTGGTGACTTGAATTTTGAGAGCCTCCTGATCTACCTTGATGACATAATTATCTTCTCTAGAACCTTTGAAGAGCACCTTGAGCGTTTAGATGTAGTATTCAGCCGGCTCCGCAAACATGGTTTGAAACTGAAGCCGCAAAAGTGCAGTTTGCTAAGGGAAGAGGTTCAATACCTAGGCCACGTGGTTTCCGCAAAGGGTATTCATACAGATCCTGAGAAGATAAGCCGAGTCAGAGACTGGAAGCGGCCGTCAAATGTGAAGGAGGTGCTGGAGTTTGTTGGTTTCGCGGGGTACTACAGACGGTTCATTAAGGGATATGCAACACTAGTGGCACCCCTGTATAGACTTACCTATGGTGACCCAAAGAAAAAGAAAAGAGGTGTGAAAGGAACTTCTGGACCTGCAAAGCCGTTTGAATGGTCAGATGAATGTGAGAAAGCGTTTGAAGCATTGAAGGACAGATTAACTACAACACCAGTGCTGGGCTACCCCAATTACAGCTTACCATTTGTGCTGCAAACAGATGCTTCCGGTGAGGGCCTTGGGGCGGTCCTTGCTCAAGTTCAAGATGGTGTGGAAAAAGTGATTGCTTATGCGAGCAGAGGCTTGAGACCACCTGAAACCCGCTATCCGGCACACAAATTAGAGTTTTTAGCTCTAAAGTGGGAAGTTACAGAAAAGTTCTATGACCACCTCTATGGGCACAAGTTTTCTGTGCTGACTGATAACAACCCTCTTAAATATGTGATGAGCACCGTTGGATGCCACAGGTCACCGCTGGACATCACAACTTGCCATGTTTGATTTTGACATTGAGTATAGGCAGGGGAAGTCTAACTCTAATGCCGATGCTCTCTCAAGGATGTCAAGACAAGAGGTCACAGAAGCTCTTCAGTCATGCCCACAGAGGATTCCCTCTACTCAGCTAGTCCAGTCCTGCGAAGATGTTTCAGGGGGGCAGAAAGATGATGTTAGTAAGCAAGTGGAGAGAACTGTTGTATGCAAAGAGGGAGAATTTCTGGACAGTGTTGACAAGCCAGCTGACCCATTTGATGGAGCGGGAACTGATGCACTGCCTGCAATGACGAAATTGGAGATCAGAGGATGTCAAAAGGAGGACACTGTCATTGGGCCTGTCCTGTACTACAAGACACTTAACAGAAAGCCAAGACGTGGAGAAAGGTTGGAGAAAGGGAAAGATACTGTGCTTCTCTTAAAAGAATGGAATTCTTTATAGGCACGTTAAAGATGTCCAGGGACGGTCTATTGCCCAGCTGGTCTTACCAGAGAAAATGAGACTTCTGGTTAAAACAAGTCTTCATGATGATTCTGGCCACTTAGGATTTGAGCGTACCTTGCATCTCTTCCGGGAACGGTTCTTTTGGCCAAAAATGCATCATGAAATAAAATCCTGGTGTGAGCAGTGTGAAAGATGTTGTCTGCGAAAGACTCCCACAGCTGGAAATAAGGCACCGCTGGTGAGCATTCACACTAATGCCCCTATGGAACTCATCTGCATGGATTTCCTTGTCCTGGAAAAGTCTAAGGGAGGAATAGAGAATGTCCTGGTGGTAACTGATCATTTTTCGAGATTCGCCCAGGCTTATCCCACAAAAGACCAGAAGGCTGTCACTGTAGCAAAGGTGCTGTGGAAGAATTTCTTTTGTCGATTTGGATTTCCAGCAAGACTTCATGCAGATCAGGGCAGAAATTTTGAGAGTACAGTGGTCAAGGAGTTGTGCAAGTTGACTGGAATTGCAAGGACTCATACCAGTCCCTACCACCCACAGGGAAATGGGCTCACGGAGAGGTTCAACAGAACTCTAATGAATATGTTGGGCACACTTGATCCTGATCAGAAACCCAGGTGGCATGAATATGTTGATGCACTGACACATGCCTACAATTGCACTCAGCATGATTCGACTGGTTTCTCCCCATATTTTTTGATGTATGGCAGGCATCCTCGACTGCCTGTTGATCTCCTTTTTGGCCTATCAACTGCAAATGAGCCATGTGAGTACAGTGAATATGTTCAAACCCTGCGTGAGTGCATGACCTATGCTTATGGTGAGGCAGACCGAATGTCGAGACATGCTAAGGATCTTCAGAAGAAGCACTATGATAAGAAAGTCAAGAGTAAGGTGTTTAAACCTGGTGACAGAGTGATGGTGAAAATATGTCATGTTGAGGGGAAACAGAAGCTATCAGACAGGTGGGAACCGTGTCCATATGTTGTGGTGAAGAAACAGCCAGGAACCCCAGTGTACGTTGTTCGTATGGAAGCTGGAGATAAGGAAAGAGTTATTCACCGCAATCTTCTGGCCCAGTGTATGTTTTTTCCAGTTGAAAAGTCCCACCCAACTGAGGAAGAGTCAGACACTGAGGAAATGTGTGAACTAGAGTCAAGAGCTTCTGATGCAGAAGAGGTGGATTTGGAGACAATGGAGGAGGGAGCAAGTGGTGCTGTTACACAGTATACATGCATGGATTCTTCAGGTGCAGTGGAGAAAGAAAGTGAAGAGGATGTAAGCAAGTTGCAGGGGACGGTGAATAAAGAGGAAAGACACAAGGAGCAGACACTGCTGAAAGACTCCGAACCTAAAAAACCAAAACGGAGGTATCCTGAGCGGAAAAGACGCCCACCAAATAGACTCTCCTTGGAGATGCATGGCCTCCAAAGTGAAAGTGACAAAGAGAAGATCGAGAGAGGAAGGAAAGTTTGGGAAAAGGCTAAAGTGAAGAAGAAGCTCTGCCTTAACCCCACTACATATACAAATGCACACTCCACACCCACACTTCAAAGAAAGTCTTAAGGGTTTTAGCTGACTTTATATTGGTCATGCGGGTATGTTTTATATTAAGTGATGACTGAGACGCCATCAGTTAAAGTGGTGGTGGATGTAGGGAAGGTGTAGTGTGCTCTCCCAGCCTTAGGAGGGAGCTGTAATTCATTGTTGTGTGAGCCTCCATTACAGGGGTGGAGCTGTTGTTAGCCACAGCTCTGTTTTCTTATGAGAAGGTAGGAAGGGTTGTCCTGTTCTCTTTAAAATCTGCTTTATTTATTTAGTTATATTAGCCATCCATCCCAGTTTAAGAAATATATTGTTGTTAAAGTACTCACTAACACATATGTGTGTTTATTTTTGGTGGATGGTTTATTATTTGTGTTTTATCAATTCCATGTGGGCAGTTGTATTGTGTTGAGCTTTATCTGAGTATTTTTGGAGTTTTATTCTTTATAATCTGTATGCTGCTAACATTTATCTTTATTTGTAATATGTTGAAGTTTTGAAGTTTTTTATGTGTTTGAGTAAGTTTGTAACAGTGTGAAAAGTGTCTATTTAAGTGCAGCCACCACTATATAATTTCCTTTTAATAATTGGATGTATATTGGAACTATTTTGATGCTGTTTGTTAACTGACACAGCTCTGTTTTCTTATGAGAAGAATGTTGCAGTTCTGTGGTGGATGTGAAGGAAAATGCTGTTTGCTGCATAGTGACTGATGTGGAGAAAGAGCCCAATAAAAGAAAGCTACTCCGCTTTGATTCAACGACAATCTTGGTGTCCTCCTCATTCACTCCTTACATTAACACAACGCAGAGCCATTTGGGGGAGCACACCGACGAAAAGGGTTACATTATTATAAGTATGATTTGTTTCCACGAAAAAAAAAATCGTTCGGATAGATTTTTTTTATGGGGCAACTGGCTCATGTTGTCCACAATTTTGAGTGCTGCAAGACAGAATAGATCAGGGATCCTCAAATCTTACCCTGGAGGTCCAATGCGCTGCAGAGTTTAGCTCTAACCCTAATCAAACACACCTGAGAATGCTAATCAAGGTCTTCAGGATAATTAGAGAATCACAGGTAGGTGAGTTTGATTAGGGTTGGAGCTAAACTCTGCAGTGCATTGGACCTCCAGGGTAAGATTTGAGGAATCCTGGAATAGATCATGACATGATCGAGGGTCTTGATATTATTTACATCTTAAATAAATGATGATTTTAACCGTTCTATCAGCAAATGAAAGAAAACGCAGAGAGTGCATCTGATTGACAGCTAAGCCATGAGCTCTTATATCAGTGTTGTTGTAAAGTTCAGTTTATTTTGTTTCAGTGTACAGTTGGCTAATTTTGTCATTTTAGACATGTCACGTCTTGTTTTATTCATGCAATAAATGCATGTCCACTGCTGAGCTGTGAGTTATGACTAATTTCATGGCAATGCAGACAAAATTACAATTTAAAATCAGAGCTACAAAAAAAAAATCTTTATTTATTTATTTTTTTTGAAGCTTAATATTGTGAGAAGGCAACTTTCTACGACCTTTACATCCTGAATTCATTGCAAAATTAGCTTTCTCCGATCTTAAAAACAAGAATCAAAAAAGAATCGGAAACAACAGTGAGGAATCACTGAGAACCAGGAATCGGAATCGGAATCGATTCCAAAAATTTCAGAATCGAACAGCCCTAGCCCTTACACAATCACACCAAGCCGATGGCGCCTAGCCATCATGTATGCCTCATAGGGGTGTGCTTGCAACATCCGACCTCAGACTTACTACTCATGTCTTGGTTACGTATGTAACCTTGGTTCCCTGAATAAGGAACACAACGTTGCATTGTTGGCCATTCTTCTACTTTCGACAGTGCTTTCTTTTGTAATGGAAAAACAATGGCTAATGAGGCGTTCATGACACATTTCTGTTTGATTACACCATTACTGATTTTAATATTTATACCATATGTACATCGACTTGACACACAGTAGTCACCACTAGTAAGCTATGAAATATATTGTAGTAGCCTACATTTCTGTACAGCTGCTTTGCAACGACTGTATCGTGAAAAGCGCTATACAAATAAACTTGAATTGAAACATGTAATTCATTTCTCAGAGGCATGACATATTCCTGTTGTGATGCAGCATCTCATTTCCTATTCAGAGAACCGAGGTGCATACACTGACCAAAATTATAAATGCAAACTTTGGTTTTGCCCCCATTTTTATGAGTTGAACTTCAAGATCTAAGACTTTTTTATATACACAAAAAGCCTATTTCTGTCAAATATTGTTCACAAATCTGTATAAATCTGTGTTAGTGAGCACTTCTCCTTTGCTGAGACAATCCATCTACCTCACAGGTGTGGCATATTAGGAAGCTGATTAGACAGCATGATTATTACACAGGTGTGCCTTAGGCTGGCCACAATGCAGTTCATGAAAATATTCGTTCTAAAAAGGTTTGGTTTTAGACTGTTCTTGACTTTAGATATTGGTTTTGTCATGAAAATGTGCCAATTAAGACATAATGTTGATATGATGCATATTTTTTGTGTCCAAATCTATTGAATTATTCAAAAGTAAGGGTTAGTAACGAAATGAGACTAACTTTTAGACACATTTATATGAATAAATAAATAAAATAGAGGTTAATAAATTCTGAATTTATATTTGTTTGCATGGTAATTCTCAAAGAAACATGTTGAAGCATGATGTAGGTGGAGAAGATCACCGTTTTTAATGTTACATTTTAAGCATTAAGTACAGTATATGGAGAACATATCCTTGAAAGCTGCATGAAAATATTCATAATATCATTTACATAAAGATAAATTATTGCTGTAGTCTAGTCCTGTTATTTATAGAGTATTTTATCATGATATTGTATTCATATTTCCTCTTGGTGCTGCAAGGTTTTCCTCCCTGCAAAATAATTCAACACAAAAGCATTTACTGAGCTTTTTTGATTGCAGATTGTCACAGATCAATGTGAATCATCTCAAAAACTCACCAGCTCTTCTTGCACAGACGATCTGAAGAAGAATCACAGTAGGAGCAGTAAACGCTGCAAACTCAACGATAATCATAATCACTGCAGGAAAGATGATAAACAAAATCAAGAGAAAAACAAAACACTCTCCATCTGTGAAGCTGTGAATGAAATCAAAGGTATATAACAATAAACAATGCAAAGACGTGGCGTACCTCTCAATAACCATCCAGCAGTCCTGACTTCAGTTTCTCCCAGATCTGTGATCATGTCTGTTAGTTCAGTTCAAACATAATAAACATATAAATAAAACGTCTTAATACTTCAGCTTCACATAAATGATAAATATGTACTGGACCTCTGTGAGTCAATATGAGTCTTTGTGTAGTTGCTCTTACAATACTGAGATGGTTGATAGCTATTCTACACTTTCATAAGTAAAATTTTCAGAGCTGTGATCTCACTGTTGAAGTCTGGAAACATATTACTCAGAACCCAGCAAGTTTGACCACAGTAGAGCAGAAATCCTCTCTGAACCCAGTTCCTCTTTTTTTTTTTTCTGCTGCACGCTACTTTTTTCCAGTTAAATACAGGAGCAATCATGTTCAGGCTCAGTTCGAAGCAACCGTGCCCAGTGTGTACACCCTCTCCCTTTAATACCAACTGCACTGATCCAATATACGCCCAGTTGTTTATGTTTAACACATAACTGACTGCGTTTACATGACTGCTCCACACAAACATGGGCGTTTTGACATAATTTGTTCTTTCAAGAGCAATGAAACATAAAGCAACCGAATGCTGTCTGAGCAGTAGGTTAAGGTCTTTTTCACTGCTTATTGAGCTTAACTTTATTAAACTGTGTGTTTCAAAGCACTTCAGTGGACCTTTAAACAGTAAACACACTCAGAGAAGAAAACAGTATCTGAGAGCCACTGCGACACACTTAGGTGAGAAAGACAGTGATGATGTACCTTTAGTCACATGTGTGTTTGGAGTTGAGGGATCCTGAGAGTTTGTGGTGCAGACTGGAATCACTGCTGCCGTTGTTTTATCTTGAGCTGTAAAGATGACATCTGTTAGTTCAGATTAATCATACTGTGAAATGTGACAATCATATTTTATTTAGTTAACACACAGAACAACTCTATATTAGCTCATCTAAAAAGACTCTTCAGTAACTGATTAATGAGATTGTTTTCTCACCTGAACTCTTGATTGTGGGACTATATTTGGTTGAGCTCTTGAGTTGATCTCTGTGAGTAACATTGCATCTCCACTCTCTGTTGTCATCTTCATTCAGGAGTGTTGTAGTCAGAGTGATGATACAGCGTCCTGGAGCTAATATCTGATATCTGGAGACTGATATCATCAGTTTAACACCAGCCTGATTCACCCAGAACAGCTCAATTCTCTGAGAACGGATCCAATCATCACAAGAGACTCCAGCATATGAATACAACTGACAGGAGAGAGTCACAGAGCTGCCTGGACTGATCTCAGTCTGTGAGGATGATGGAGAGACTGAAACACAAAATAACGCACATATCACACACTTTTCAATCATCATGTAAGTTTAAATAAAGAATCTGTCCTTTTAAATTGACCACATAATCATAAAATTACAGTGAAGAACATGAAGATAAACACGTGCATCATCTCCTTGTTGTTTGTCGTTCACATATTGTTGGCAGTTGTATAATCCATAATCTTCTTTGGTGACGTTCTTGATGTTCAGAGAGCAGTCAGACCCCAGACTCAGTCTCTCATGACTCTCTGTGTCTTTCTTCGTTATCCCTAAATGAATCAGTTCAACTGCTGCTGAATTTCTGAATCTGTTATAGATCCATGTAGTTGATTTGCAGTCATGAGGATCATTATTACAGGGCAGATGGACATTTTCACCAGAACTGATGAACACATGAGACTCATCCACTCCACTGGTACCTGAAACACAAGGACTTTAAATTATATATTATTGAATGAAACTTCATTGTATGCAGATATAAACTGAACTCTTTCAAAGGAGTTTAAAGAGCATGTATAAATGTGTTTACCTGTGAGAAGTGAAGAGAGAAAGATCAGTCCCAGCAGACACAGATGACACTTATCAGACATTTTCTCTTTCTGCCAGTCTCCTCTTCATTATATGCTCACAACTCTGTCTTTAAATACTATCAGCTCTTCCTGTGTTTGTACACTTCCTCTGATCTGATCTAAGTTTTTAAATTCTGCTAGTGTTGCTATTGTGACACTGTACCAGTCATGATGGAGTGTTGCTTCATATTTCTTGTAAATACCCAGCTGGCATTTTAACGTGGAGTCAGTGTTGAATCAACATCACTACGTCAGGTGTCAGTGTTGGATAACCGTTGGATTTTGTTTAGATTTTGCAAATCTAAACAACAGTTAATTGATCAGCATTGTTTGAATGTTGGAACAATTTTATTTTTCTACTGATGTATTTCAACAAAATGTTAAAAGTCATGGTTGTAAAAATAATGTTGATTTGACGTACAACTCAAATTTTATTTATATTTCTTTGTTGAATCCATAGTTAGTTAACAACACCATTTCAACCATTTGGTATTCAACGTTGTTTTGACGTTGAATGAATGTTTTTTCATAAACTGACATTATTTCAACCACATTTAAACGTTTAAGGTCGGTCGAATGCCAGCTGGGTATCCTCTCAAATTCAAGTAGATTTTATTACTGTAATATGTGAGAAAATATACAGTGAATATTAAATCAGTGAGTACCGGTTTGTTACATAATAGTGCAGATCAAAGCAACTCAGATAATTCTTGAAGAACAGCAGATACAAATCTAACTGACACTGTGTCTCCACATCTGTTTTTTTTTCTTCTAATTGTTTAGGTTCATTGTAGAAACAAGCAACTGTGTTCATGTGAATACTCTGCAAGATTGGTATTTTTACATATTTGTGTGAATTTGTTGGCTATTCTTTTAAAATTAGAACGTATGAAGATGAGAGATAATATTTAACAGTTTTAAGTTTTAGTTTGTTCTGTGAAAACTATCTTTTTAGCACTGAATCGTGGGAATCATCATTGTGTCATCACTCTTTCGGCTTGCTCTCTTTAACAGCCGTCGCCACAGCGGAGTGATCCGCCCAAGATACTAATAATTACGGTGCCCGCCAGGGGACACCTTCGGTTCACTTATGTTTGTCGTGGCCACGAGATAATAGGCTCGTTTGAGATGCGCCTAGCCTCGCCTGAAATTTAGGCGAGAGTAGGCGGCTGCAGTGAGGGGAGGAGTGAAATAAGCTCAGTCAAGACGGACAGTTCTGAGCTCTGGAAGCGGAACAGATACCTACGAGATCAAAGGCGGATATCGCGTTATTCACACTCACCTGCTGTGTTGCTGATAAACATGATATAATTTAAGTTCTATTGCTTTTATATGAAAATAAATACGATGAACAAAACACTCAAAGTGCCTGCTTTTTAATTCCATACGAAAGGCGTATTTATCATCCATTTTTACTTTAGTACAAACGTGTATTTTATATTTTTATAGTAATATGACAACAATCACAAATCACACACAGAGATCACACTGTCATAGTGTTTGGGAATATTCATGCAGAATTTAAACACATAACCAAATGATATTAGATTAAAAAATACATTTTTTTTAGAAAAGAACGCAACATCACAGTTGTTTGAACCAATGAGCATTAAGATGTGTCGTCAGCCAGTCGTTTCCCATCATGCTTTTGGTCAGCGCAGTCGGTGAAAAGCTACTGCGCCCGACTGCTCAATCCGACACAGCCGCCTCGTCATCGCGAGAGTTTTTTGGCACACGTCAGCACGATGTCAGAGCAAGGCGGACGTAACTCGGACACTTTTCTAACCGGCATGCATCTTGCGTTGATCACCGGTGATCGATTCTGCGCAGATTTTGCTCATCTCAAACTAGCCTATTAATTCGTGGGAACGTCATATCAACTCGTGGGAACGTCATATTATGTCGTGGCCACGAGATCGTTTTGTCGAGGTAAGGACATCCTTATGTCATGGCCACAAGATGCGATGATGAGGGAACGAGATCCATTTCTCGTGGCCACGACTTCTTATGTTGAGGAAACAACATGCATTTCTCGAGGCCACGACTTCTTATGTTGAGGAAACAACATGCATTTCTCGAGGCCACGAGTTTAATACATAAACAAACCTGCGTGACCATAGTAACCCAGGATTAGCCTATCAGAGATAGGTTTATTAATATTTTATTTTTAATTAAGAAATTATTATATTAATTGTTACAGAAATTGTTACAATATTAAATTATTATATTAACAATGGGCGAAGCTGTATATGCGAATGATGCTGTCTGTGCGCGATGTAGACATTTTATGCATCCCAGTCTTATCCATTGTCTCCTCTTTCCATAATATTTGTAGGCTATAATTAGTTTAGATTCGTTATTTTCCCCTTCATTTCGATCTCTTCACTTAACGTTCTGAATGTAGGTTCTATACCTGGGATTTTTTACTGGAATGCAGTTCAAAGGCTGAATTGAACATATATTGTATTTTATTTAGTCTAATTAATAGACACATATAGGGTTTCACTGAAGAGTGAATTATTCACGTAGTTTCATTTGGAAATCATTTATCGTCACACCGTAAAATAGGCCTACATGACATTCCTTCTATTAACTGATCGTCTTTTTTCCGTATTTGTATTATTATTATCGTCATCATTATTATAATTATTATTATTATTATTATTATTGTATATATTTTTATTTTCATTTATATTCGTTTCACTACGTGAATGATTCATTCGTCAGTGAACAGTATTATATAGTCTAGTCTATTAGATGAAACAAAATAAAAATATGTTCAATCCAACCTTTAAACTACATTCCAGTCAAAATCAGTCATAGCATGTCAAGCATTTACAGTATCATTTCCATATACGTTAAGTAAAGAGATGAAAATGAAGGGGGAAAACGAATATAAACGTAAATAAAAAATATATAGGCCTACAATAATAGGCTAATTATAATAATTAATAATAATTATAATAATGATGACGATAATAATAATACAAATACGGAAAAAAGACGATCAGTTAATAGAAATGTCATGTAGGCCTATTTTATGGTGTGACGATAAATGATTTCTAAATGAAACAACGTGAATAATTCACTCTTCACTGAAACATTATTTGTCTATTAATTAAACTAAATAAAATACAATATATGTTCAATTCAGCCTTTGAACTGTAAAAATCACAGTCATAGAACCTACATTCAGAACGTTAATGAGATCGAAATGAAGGGGGAAATAATGAATATAAACGAATAATAAAAATATTACGGAAAGAGGAGGATAAAATGTTTCCTGTAGGACTTTATGTACTTTATGTAGGCTAATATTTATTCATGATAAACTTTTTAATATACTGTCTACATCGCACACAGACAGCACTGGCATATACAGCTTCGCCCATTGTTAATATAATAATTTAATATTGTATTAATTTCTGTAACAATTAATATAATAATTTCTTAATTAAAAATAAAATATGAATAAACCTATTTCTGATAATCCTGGGTTACTATGGTCACGCAGGTTTGTTTATGTATTAAACTCGTGGCCACGAGAAATGGATCTGGTTCCCTCATCATCGCATCTTGTGGCCACGACATAATATTACGTTCCCACGAATTAATATCTCGTGGCCACGACAAACATAAGTGAACCGAAGGTGTCCCCTGGCGGGCACCGTAAATAATAACTAGGGAAAAAAATAAAATAATAGAAAACGCGCCAAGTGTCCGGCATGAGGCGCCAAATCTCCATTCAAACTCTCACTGATTGATTTTTTTCCCTATAGATTTATACTACAACTGTAGTATGTTGTAGCTAATGTTTCTAAATGTGCATGCTGTTGTTTACATAACAACTGCTATATAGCTTTATTAAAAATACACCGTTTTACATAGTAGCTATGTTTATGCAGCTGGCCCCAGATCAGTAAACTTTCAGAAGTAGGCAATTATTACCTTTCAGTGTCTTGATTTTGATTAAACTGATATTTTTTAGTTCATATGTATTTTTTGTTACTTATTACTTGACTTTTTCTTTTTCATTTACATTTTTTTACAGCCAATTTAACTTGAACCGAAAACCCTGTGCACAAATACAATTATATTTAGGAGTTGCAGCATTTGGCTTTTTCTATTAAAGTATAAATTGTGCATATATTATCATAAGCACTGTTGTGGTAGCGCAAGTTACATAATCAGATTACTTTTTTAAGAAGTATCAAGTAAGGTAATGCATTACTTTTGAATGTATAATTAAAATTATCTGAACTTGTTTTTCAAATAAGTAGCACCAGTTGCTTAGTTTCCCCATGTATTGAGTGACAGCTCTGGGGTTGCCATGTTGAGAGAAATCGGGAGTGAGTTCAGAAGTGTTGTGTGCTCTGTGTGAACATGATATTACTGTAGTTATAGACTAAATGTGAACATGTATCTCACCTGCACACAAACAGATTCAGCATTCCTCAAAATGAATAAAAAACAGTCAAATGCAAACTCAGAATATTATTCAAACCTGCAATAATTAAGACAAGTATTATTTGTCTAATTCCATTTTAGTAACCAATGTTTTTGCTTCTGACCTTCGATGATACAATTCGACCATACAAAGCAAAAATGAGACATTTGTGTTGAACTTTCTTCTCCTGATTCGTGTTCTTCATGCAGTTTGTTTGAGCTGCGCCCTCTACTGTACAGACGTGAATTTACATTTCCTTCAATTTCACTTTTGATGTAAATAGACTTTTACACTTGTAAATTAACTTTTTTTTAAAATTAACAACAAACGAGCAAGCCCTGCCCAGATTAAAAAAGTAACTCAAAAGTAATGCGTTACTTTACAATAAGAGTAACTAAGTGACGTAATCAGTTACAGCAAGAGCTATTTTTGTTTTTGCTTTTCATTGTTATGTATATGTGTGTCCAGCATGGGTCACTCTTGGTTAAATGCTTACAAAATAAAGGTAGGGACATTTCCTCAGGTAACAGGTGTTTCTGGAGGGAAGGTGCACACAGTTTTTTGACCGCTGTTTACAAACATCACTCAGCTGCTTATGGTACCAGACTTAGCCGCCTACAGTTACTTTTTTGGGGACAATGCAATATTGTAATGCATTAGTTTTAAAAGTAAGTTTCCCGAACACTGATCATATGTTCACATGTTACAGCAGTGTAGGTAAGTATCTGACAGATGGCTTTATTTGATTAAAATCACTCCACCTCTAATGCACATGCTGCTTCTCCACTTCTAACTCACATAAAACCTTTGCAAAGAGTTTTTGATGCTGACATATCAGTTTAATGTTTGATAAACAAGCTAATGAAATAAAACATTTGCTTGTGTGCATCAACAAAATTAACTTATTCATTTCATTTATTAACGAATGCTAGGTAGTTGACAATTCTTAATAATTCATAATAATGTCGTATTGAGCTATAAACTATCTTTATAGTAGTTGAGTAATAGTTTATGTACTTTGACTCAAGTTCTTGATTTGTGAAGCACTGTTGAAGTGAGCGGTTCATCTAAAAGAGCTCCAGTCTGAGTCTGACCGAGTATGAAAGCCATTTATTTCCGTTGATGTTAAAAATTAAATGTCATAAACTGCTATTTAAGAATACGTTAATCTTCATTTATGAGTTGTGCTCATTAAATTGACCATGATTTTATTATAGTAAAAGTGCAGTAACCATGTTTTTGTGGTGTATTGATTAGGCTACCACAGTTTTACTACAGATACAGTGGTTAAACTATAGTTAGTGTAGCAACATCATGGTTGATTTGTGGTTACTATGGTAACCCCTGGGCCTCTTTGGTCAAAAAATGTTATGTTTTGAATTTTTAAAAATCGTAGCTTCATCAGAATGAGATGACACTTGGTGACTTTTGTTGCATTAGCTATGTGAGTACACAAAAAAATCAGTGACATGCAGTGACATGATTGATTGTGAGAAATTCTTTCCGCACTGATCACAAGTGTATGGTTTTTCTCCAGTGTGAACTCTCATGTGAAGCTTAAGACTATATTTGTTTGCCAAACTCTTTCCACACTGAGTGCAGATGACAGATTTCTTGGCTCTGCATTTCTTTAAATCTTTCTGTTCGGTTTGAGAGAGACTCATTTTGACATGATTTTTCTCATCAGCTTCACTCAATTCTCCATTCTTCTCATTTTCTTCAGTAAACTCTGAAGTAAAAGTAAAAACAGTTCATTTTCAGAAACTTGTTGAAAAAAGAAAAGAGAGAACCATGAACTTGATGTAACAGCAGAAAGTAGACAATTGTCATTAAATAATAGTAATAATACATTTTATTTGAAAGCGCCTTTCAGGACACCCAAGGACACTGTACAAATCAGAAAACACATAAAAAAGATACAAAATACACACAAAACATCAGAACAGGTAGCAGTTAAAACAAGGTGCAGCATAACAAGGTAAGTGTATGACTAATTGATGTAAGACAAAAACGGAACAAATGAGTTTTGAGTCTGGTTTTGAACACTGGAAAAGAGTCTATGGTACGGAGGTCAGGGGGAGAGAATAACAAAGCTGAGGGGCAGAGCAGCTGAATGCTCTGTGGCCCATGGTCACAAGTTTTACAGTTGGAACAGAAAGCTGGAGAGTAGAGGAGGAGCGGAGAGTGCGTGCTGGAGTGACAACATGAAGAAGGTCAGAAATGTAGGATGGGGCCAGGCTATGAAGTGCTTTAAATGTAATGAGGAGTATTTTAAAGTTAATTCTTTGTTTTACGGGGAGCCAGTGAAGTTGTTGCAAAGTAGAGGTGATATGGTGAAAGGTCAGAGTCTGAGTTATGATCCGAGCCGCAGAGTTATGGAGGAGCTGCAGTTTCTGGAGGGATTTATTAGGAAGACCAAAGAGAAGTGAATTGCAATAATCAATCCAGGAAGTGACAAGGCTGTGCACGAGGATAGCAGTGGTGTGGGGGTTGAGTGAGGGGCGGAGACGAGAGATATTGCGTAAGTGGAAGTATGCCGATCGAGTGATGGTGTTGATGTGTGACCGAAAGGATAATGTGCTGTCAAGGATGACGCCCAGGCTCTTGACTTGAAGGGAAGGTGAAACAGATAAGTTATTAATAACAATTGAAGAGCATTTGGATTTGGATAGAATGGAGGGGATCCCTATGAGAAGGACTTCAGTTTTAGAACTATTAAGTTTGAGAAAGTTGGCGGAGAACCAGGAATGAATTTCTTGTAAGCAGAGGGTAAGGGAGGATGGAGGGAGAGACTCGATTGGTTTAGTGGAGAGGTAGAGCTGGGTGTCATCAGCATAACAGTGAAAATGGATGTTGTATTTACGGAATATGTAACCAAGTGGAAGAATGTAAATGATGAAGAGGAGGGGTCCCAGGACAGAGCCCTGAGGGACACCAGCAGAAACAGGGGAAGAGTCAGACCTATGGGATTTGAGTTGGATAAACTGTGTGCGACCAGATAAATATGAAGTGAACCAGGCAAGGGGGGTGTCGGTCAAACCGATGTAGGAGTGTCTGTCAAGGAGGATAGAGTGAGAAATAGTATCGAACGTTACTGTGAGATCAAGGAGAATGAGAATGGAGAGCAAACCAGAATCGAAGGCTATAAGCAGGTCGTTGGTTATTTTAAGGAGGGCTGTTTCAGTGCTGTGAAGGGGACGGAAACCGGATTGAAAATGCTCATAAATATTATTAGTAGTGAGATGGGAATGAAGTTGAGTAGCCACAGATTTTTCTAGAATTTTGGCAACAAAGGGAAGGTTTGAAATAGGACGAAGGTTATTGAAATTAGTGGGATCTAAGCCAGGTTTTTTCAGTATGGGTGAGATTATGGCTGTTTTAAATGACAGAGGGACAATACCAGAGATGAGAGATGAATGAATAATGTTGGTGATGAGGGGAGCTAGAGAGGGAAGACAGGATTTCACCAGAGTGGTGGGGACGGGATCAAGCTGACAGGTTGAGGGTTTAGATTTGCAAATGAGTTCTGAAACATCTTGGATGGAGGGGAGGGTGAACCTGAAAAATGTGGCTGATATGGGTAAATAAGGGAAGGAAAAGTCCACTCCAGCAGCTGCAGCTCCAGATGAGGTCAGGTATTGGTGAATATCAGAGGTTTTGGAGACAAAAAAGGACATGAGCGAATTGCAAATGTCAGAGGATTGTATGTGATGAGGAAGAGAATCAGGGGGTTTCGTTATAGTGGTAAGGAGTGAGAAGAGGGTTTTGGAACTATGTTGATTTGAGTGAATTAGATCAGAGTAGTAGACAGATTTGGCAGAGGAAAGGTGATTCTTGTATTCAATAACATGGTTGTTGTACATTTCTTTAAGTATAGTGAGACCAGTTCTTTTGTAAAGTCGTTCAAGTTGGCGTCCTTTGGATTTAAGTTTGTGGAGGGCAGGGGTGAACCAGGGTGCAGAGCGTGCGAAGGAGACAGATCTGGACTTCAGTGGAGCATGGGTGTCCAAGAGGTTATGGAGCGTGCTGTTATAATGAAGGACCAGAGCATCTGGAGAACTACTGGAATAAGTACTGAGGTGGTTATTAATGTCTGAGGAGAAAGTGGTAATGTTAATGTCTTTTATTTTGCAAAAATAAATAGTTCGGGGGAGGATGATTTTAGAGAGGGTGAGATTAATGTTAAAAGTAATGAGCACATGGTCAGAATAAAGAAGTGAATGAGGTTTACAGACCGTGGGGGTGATGCCAGAGCAACAGACCAAGTCCAGAATGTGATTTTTACAGTGAGTTGGGAAATGTATAAATTGTTGCAATGAATTGTTGAGATGAAAAATGTTTCAGCAGCCGAGAAAAGTCATTTAAAAAGTCCTTTTTCTGTTTTGGTGGGCGGTAGATGATGGCAATAACTGTAGGAGTAGATCGAGGGAGAAGGGAGGCAGAGTACTCGAAGCAGGAGAACACAGCAGCAGCAAACACAGGAACGACTTTCCAACTCTCGCGGTGTATCATCGCGAGACCTCCACCCCGGCGGCCGCACGTGCGGGGCTGGCAGATGTAAACAAACCTGGGCGGAGTGGACTCGTTCAGAGAGGCAAAGTCATTAGGCTGCTGCCAGGTTTCAGTCAGACACAGAAAGTCAAGCTTATGGTCAGCGAGGACATCCTGAATGAGATGACCTTTATTGCTGAGGGAGCGGATGTTAAGAAGGCCGAAGTTAACAGTGCTAGAGTTATTCTTGGCCACTGCGGTGCTAGCCGACTTAGCTAGGCTGGCCAGAGCACTGTGATCAACATCCCGAGGAGGGCGGCGATAGCAACGGCGGATAGCGGACCAGAGAGACTTTATAGGGTGAGAGTTGTTATACTGGAACTTACGGCAAGATCCACGGTGGACGTATCTCCGTCGGGGCTGGAATGCAATGTCCGAGGGGATGTCAAGCTCCCTGGACCCGAGCCCAGGTGGCACGGAGAGAGCGGAGACATGGTGCCGAAGTTTTAAGAGTTCGGCAGCAGAGTATTGAAGAAGTCCATCGGCTTGCAGGTGAAGAAGGGACAGAATGATCCAGATAATCGCAAACCAGCGTCTTGTTTGGTGGATCCACATCGTTGCCCAGGAGGGGAATCCGACAGCCAGGAGTCACAGGTAGGAATATATCCAAAGTATATCTAAAACAGCCGCAAAAGTGACTGACAGTAGCCGAGTTTGTAGAAGCAGTTTATACACTTTGACAGATTACACTGAGGGTGATCTATTGTAAATTGTAGCTGTAATTCCCACTCCTGTCCAGTTGGTGGCGAGTGCGCTCCAGTGTGGCAGTAGATCACTGGATCAGCACAAAAACTAAATTGTCACAAGTCTTTTGCTATGCGTTTGATTATGCACAGGCGACTACACAGAAGCTACAACGATATATCAACTTCAAGCCACATTAAAGAGTGCCAAAACTGTATTTATTGCTTGAATTTCCTAATAAAATTGACAGAATATGAAATTTGAGACTTTGTTTCATTGCAATTTATTGGATGGGATGGCACTATGTACGGTGTCAGTATTGTTCAGTTATCAGCTGAAAACGGCATAGACTAAAAGATCGACTTAGATTTACAAATCGATATTGGTCATCAATATTAATATTATATAATTTTAATATATTAAAATAGCTGTCACTGTGGGGTGTGGTGTTATACATGAAAAGTTACACAGTCTCATCTGTTCATCTGTACTCTTCAAAATAAATGCATAAGCCTATATCGTCCTGTTGGTTCATAATAATGTAAATAAATCTGTTATTATAATTAAAATATGAAAATTAAAATGACGGGTAATGATTGATTATGACGGAATTTTTCCGACCCTGTCAGTCAAAATGACGGAAAATGTTAAAGTCTAACGCAACCTCTGATATATATATATAAACCAGCAAAGCACCAGCATAAACCAGCAAAGGACCAGCAAAGCACCAGCAAAGCACCAGCAAAGGACCAGCATAAACCAGCAAAGCACCAGCAAAGGACCAGCAAAGGACCAGCATAAACCAGCAAAGGACCAGCATAAACCAGCAAAGCACCAGCAAAAGACCAGAATAAACCAGCAAAGGACCAGCATAAACCAGCAAAGCACCGGCAAAGGACCAGCATAAACCAGCAAAGCACCAGCAAAGGACCAGAATAAACCAGCAAAGCACCAGCAAAGGACCAGCATAAACCAGCAAAGCACCAGCAAAGGACCAGCATAAACAGCAAAGCACCAGCAAAGGACCAGAATAAACCAGCAAAGCACCAGCAAAGGACCAGCATAAACCAGCAAAGCACCAGCAAAGGACCAGCATAAACAGCAAAGCACCAGCAAAGGACCAGAATAAACCAGCAAAGCACCAGCAAAGGACCAGAATAAACCAGCAAAGCACCAGCAAAGGACCAGCATAAACCAGCAAAGCACCAGCAAAGGACCAGCATAAACCAGCAAAGCACCAGCAAAGGACCAGAATAAACCAGCAAAGCACCAGCAAAGGACCAGCATAAACCAGCAAAGCACCAGCAAAGGACCAGAATAAACCAGCAAAGCACCAGCAAAGGACCAGCATAAACCAGCAAAGCACCAGCAAAGGACCAGCATAAACAGCAAAGCACCAGCAAAGGACCAGCATAAACCAGCAAAGCACCAGCAAAGGACCAGAATAAACCAGCAAAGCACCAGCAAAGGACCAGCATAAACCAGCAAAGCACCAGCAAAGGACCAGCATAAACCAGCAAAGCACCAGCAAAGGACCAGCATAAACCAGCAAAGCACCGGCATAAACCAGCAAAGCACCAGCAAAGGACCAGCATAAACCAGCAAAGCACAAGCAAAGGACCAGCATAAACCAACAAAGCACCGGCATAAACCAGCAAAGCACCAGCAAAGGACCAGCATAAACCAGCAAAGCACCAGCAAAGGACCAGCAAAGGACCAGCATAAACCAGCAAAGCACCAGCAAAGGACCAGCATAAACCAGCAAAGGACCAGCATAAACCAGCAAAGCACCGGCATAAACCAGCAAAGGACCGGCAAAAAACAAGCAAAGTACCGGCATAAACCAGCATAAACCAGCAAAGGACCAGCATAAACCAGCAAAGCACCGGCATAAACCAGCAAAGCACCAGCAAAGGACCAGCATAAACCAGCAAAGCACTGGCAAAGGACCAGCATAAACCAGCAAAGCACCGGCATAAACCAGCAAAGCACCAGCAAAGGACCAGCATAAACCAGCAAAGCACCGGCATAAACCAGCAAAGCACCAGCAAAGGACCAGCATAAACCAGCAAAGCACCGGCATAAACCAGCAAAGCACCGGCATAAACCAGCAAAGCACCGGCATAAACCAGCATAAACCAGCAAAAGACCGGCATACACCAGCAAAGCACCAGCAAAGGACCAGCATAAACCAGCAAAGCACCGGCATAAACCAGCAAAGCACCAGCAAAGCACCGGCATAAACCAGCAAAGCACCGGCATAAACCAGCAAAGCACCGGCATAAACCAGCATAAACCAGCAAAAGACCGGCATAAACCAGCAAAGCACCAGCAAAGGACCAGCATAAACCAGCAAAGCACCGGCATAAACCAGCAAAGCACCAGCAAAGGACCAGCATAAACCAGCAAAGCACCGGCATAAACCAGCAAAGCACCGGCATAAACCAGCATAAACCAGCAAAAGACCGGCATAAACCAGCAAAGCACCAGCAAAGGACCAGCATAAACCAGCAAAGCACCGGCATAAACCAGCAAAGCACCAGCAAAGGACCAGCATAAACCAGCAAAGCACCGGCATAAACCAGCAAAGCACCAGCAAAGCACCGGCATAAACCAGCAAAGCACCAGCAAAGCACCGGCATAAACCAGCAAAGCACCGGCATAAACCAGCATAAACCAGCAAAGCACCGGCATAAACCAGCAAAGCACCAGCAAAGCACCGGCATAAACCAGCAAAGCACCGGCATAAACCAGCAAAAGACCGGCATAAACCAGCATAAACCAGCAAAGCACTGGCATAAACCAGCATCAAAACATACCTAACCAACATGTCCTGTTTTTTTTTTTAGCAGGATTGACAATCTGTATTGTTAATAGCCCTCTATAAATAAAGGTGACTCGACATACATTTTGTTTAAAGAAAAAAGTACCCAGTTCATAGAAAGACTTCATTTGTGAAACTATTTGTCCTAAACAACTCCGTAATCAACTAATCATTAGACACGACGATTGTTTTTGCCGATTAAATGGACCTTTTTTTCAAGTAAAAGTCTCCTTTCTGCATTGAATATACATTTTAAATAAAATTACACAGGTATTCATACGTGAAGCTGACGTTCAAATTCATTCAAAGCTCAAATTCCTGCTACACTCAAACCTATTTACGCAAATGAAGTTAGGCAGGAAGGAAAAAAGCAAGTGATAGAGAAGAAAAGAGGACTCACCGGACATCTCTCTCACACACACCTGCTCCGCTCTCTAACTCGCGCATGCGCACATCGAGTGATCCTCAAGAGCTCTGAAGATGAAGAAAGAGCGTCTCGATCGCCCCCAGGAGGATGAAATCAGCATAGGTCACAAACCCCACCCTCTACATCTAATCTAATGGAACGAAAGATAAAACAAATTTATTTACAATTCATTTGCAAAAATGGGTTTTGACATTGTATGAAGTTTTTATTAGGTATGTAGTTTTCTTAGGTTGAAGCTGAAACTGGTGTATTGGGCTACTGTAAGAAGGCATTCAGAAATACACAAAGTTAAAAGAGTATTAGAAAACTGCTGGGATCATGAATGTAAATCTGAATAGTTTCGGATGGAAAGCAAATAATGAGGTTCATCAAACTGGATTAAGTAAATGTGCTGTGGTTATTCCCAATGTCTGTAGTTGATATTCAGCTAGTAAAAATGATTCAGTGAGTATAAATGATAAAACAGACAAGAATAAAGATCATCTATCAGTGTATGCTACAGAAATGATTGCACTATTATTGGCTCGTCAGTGGGTTGAAGAGATTAATATACCCAAAGTACTCATAAATTCAGACTGTTTTTCAGCATTATCAGGTTTAAAGATTGGTTTATCTTCGACTAGACGAGACAGTTTATCAGACATCTTACAAAGTTTGTTCAGAATGCAAACAAAAGCCATTATCTCTTTTTGGATACCTGCACATATAGGAATAGAAGGAAAATAGTGATCAAATAGTGAGAATTATTATTTTTATTTTTAAATAGCCAGAGTTTAATGTTCAGATAAGTAAATTAGAAATAATAGGGCGCAGTGGTGTGAAAAAGTTAACTTAATAACTGGTTGTGCCACCCTTAGCAGCAACAACTGCAATCAAGCGTTTGCGATAACTTGCAATGAGTCTGTTTCAGCGCTGTGCAGGAATTTTGGCCCTCTCATCTTGGCAAAATTGTTGTAATTCAGCCACATTGGAGGATTTTCCAGCATGAATAGGTTTTTTAAGGTCATGCCACAGCATCTCAACAGGATTCAGGTCAGGAATTTGACTAGGCCACTCCAAAAGTCTTCACACTCTAAAAAATCCTGGGTTTTTTCTTCTACCCAAATGTTGGGTTAAGCCATTTGGGTAATTGATTTGGGTTATTTTCTGGGTCAGTTGAATCAATGCACTCCCTCCCCGACCCGGCGTATCAACCCAGCTCCTTGGGTCAAATCAACTCGGACTGAATTCGAGGTGGTGGTAGAGGCCACACACACTCTGTAATATTTGGATGAATAAGGTTCGTATCAGTATAATAATACAAATAACATGTGTTTTTTTAACCTGTTTATACACATAACAATATTGAGGGCTAAAAGACAAATGTGCGATGACAGTCAAGTTTACGTGCGCTGAGAGCTTTGTTCATTTTGGTTTACTGGTTTCTAATGCCAGCTGGTCTGGACAGTAAATAGATTTTATTCGGTTTTCTACTTTTTTTTTTTTTTTTTTTTTAATGTTTTAAGCGTCCTGAGAGTTTGTGATGTGGACTGGAATCATTGCTGTCGTCGTTGTACTTTGAGCTTTAAAGGACAAATGTTAACTAAGATCAATCATACTGTAGAACACTGGTCTCAAACTCAATTCCTGAAAGGCCACAGCTCTGCACATTTTCGCGCTAACCCTAATCAAACACACCTGATCCAGATAATCAAGGTCTTCAGGAATACTAGAAACTCCAAGCAGGAGTTTCCCTCTGGGAATTGAGTTGGAGACCTCTGCTGTTGAAAATGGCAATCATATTTTAAATAGTTAGTACTAGGGATGTAACGGTATTGTAAATACCGTCGTACCGCAATAGCAAATTTTTTCGATACTACCGTGGTCGCATGACTCGATAAAACGAAAGGTCTTCTGAGAAAAGTTTGCTCATGCGAATGGAGCGAACGGGAGGTAGCGGGAACTACAATTCCCATCAGCCCAGGCGTGGCCATCATCCTTTGCGGTCTGTTGTGATTCTGAATGGAGTGAGGAGGGGATTTTTGAAAAGACGGAGCGTCGTGGTTTTAACTCGCTCCAGACCGATCTGCCACCGCTCCATCATGAGAACAATTCATGCCAACGGTCCGTAATATAACTGCATATTAAGCAGGAATTCACATGCTAAACATATTTCGCTTGATAGAGATGGATCACTCAAATCAGAAATAATGTGAAGGCTGTGATGACGGCAATGGACATCATATGAGCGGTAAATTATAGTTCACAAGTTTGTTCTTTCTAGATACTTAATATTTTCAGGTGAAAGCATAATTTAAACAGATACAGCACTTATTCACACGCAATCACTCTGTTAATGCATTAAAACAAATGTAATGTTTCCGATTTCAAATGAGCAGAAATCTGTAAGAAATGGAGCGAAGTAAAATAACTGACGAAAATGTATTTTTATTTTCATTACAAACTTTGCACTGCATAAAGCAGCAATTATACTCTTTTAATGCTGCTGATGTTAGCTTGGTATGTGGTAGGAACAGTGTTGGGTGTAACGCGTTACTAAGTAACGCGTTACTGTAATTAAAATACTTTTCCACTGAAAAAGTAGAGTAACTGATTACTGTTCATTTTTAAGTATTTTAATTACAGTTACGTTTAATGTACTTGCGTTACACTGTAAAATAATTAAACTCGCTGAATATCATTATTTAATTTGATTAATTAATCTTCTAAATGTGAAAGTAAACTCTGCCTCTTTAAAATCGTTGAAGTGCAGGTGCACGTGATTTCGCGCAAGTTTGCTGCATACTCGTATCGTATTCTTAAAGCGGATGTTGGACTCGGCTGAAGCGAGCTGTTTTGCGAAATGGAAATATGCCCATTACTTTAGTTTTCTGAAACAAGCAGACAAGAACATTACAGTAAAATGTAAGCTATGTCCTGGGGAGAAAAAACTATCGGCCGCTGCGCTGTCAATAGCACGAACTCAAGCACCTGACACGGCAGCATAGACGAACACTTCTGTGTGATCCTTCATATTCGACTGATAAAACTGCGGCAACTCCTGCTAAACAGGCAAAACTTGATTTTACTTCGGTAGCGCAGAAAAGTGTCTGAATGAGCAAGGTTACAGTTCACTTTGTTGAAACACATGACATGATTACAAAAATGGTCATTAAAATTTTTTAAATATTAAAATATTGCATAGTATTATAAAAACTCCTTGAAATTTTAAATAATAATCACAAAATATTATTGAACAAAAACGTATTTCATTGAAAAAATGGTAAAACCACAGTAATTTCAGTGATGCAAATGCGTCTATATAATATAGTGACTATACTGCCATCTATTGGTGTTTCGGTTTTATATTTAAAGATAGGCTATTGCATTTTTCCAAACATTTTAGATTTGTTTAAAAAAAGTAAAACATATATTGAACTCATTGTTTGAAATTAAGTTTCACGTTTACAGGTTGATACATGTCATGTTTAACTTTTCTTAAGTTTCTTAAGAATAATATATATTTTTTGTTATTCTGGAATTGTGTTTCTTACCGAAAGAAGGTTACATTTCTTACAAAAAAGTTTATTATTATAGAATGTTTTCATAGAATGTAATATAGATTATTAAAAAAGCTAAAATGCTAAACTATTTCATGTTTGACTCATGTTTTATTTAATTATCTATTATTTAAAGAGTTTAATTTCTATTTTTTGTCCACTAAAGGTTTATAGGGATTTTAAGAAGTATTTAGTTAAATTACTTATTGAGTAATTAAGTTACTTTTTAGACACAGTAATTAGATAAGTATTTTAAATACAACATTGATAAAGTAATTAGTAATTAGTAATTAATTACTTTTTTAAAGTAACTTACCCAACACTGGGTAGGAACAAAGTTTGCACACTAGTGTTCCAAACTCTCCTGTTATTTTATTTTTGTATTTTTTATTTTTTATCTATTTTTTTATGTGTTATGAACAGGACCGGTATATTTCAATAATTATTTCTGAATTTTTTTTGACGCGGAGCGGTGTTTCTGATATCATTGAGCGAGGAGTGCAGCGGGAGCGGAAAATTGTGAACCCGGAGCGGAGCTGGAGCGGAGTGATTATTGAATGCACAGAGCGCGGAGGGGAAATTGTTGCCGCTCCACTCCGCTCACATACTCTGGTCCCAAGTGAGAGGGTTTTTTTCTGTTGCAGGGGACATTGTAAATGCCCTGAGCTTTTACCAGATAATGTTAATATGCTAGATTTCCTTTAAAAAAAAAACTGTCTCTGTCTGAATAAGTGAGTGTGTGAGTGAATGAGGGGAGTGTTCTCAAATACTCATTCAGCACATGGGCCAGCTGCAATAAGTAGGCTGCTATTTTTATTTTTTCTGATTTTTCAAGAATACTAAATTGAAACTTTTTTTTTTTTTTTTACATGGTTTAATAATTTTTTTGTTATTAAAATTGAAGTTCCTGTTTCAAAGTGATAGATGGCTAATTTGTATGCCATTGATATGTTCAGTGTTCATATAAACTGTTTAATAAGCACTTCTGGCACTTTTTTCGAGTCTCTTCATTAGTTTTGTTTTTCCTGTAAATGATTCAATAAATACCGTACCGTGACATTCATATCGAGGTATTACCGTACCGTGAAGTTTAGATACCGTTACATCCCTAGTTAGTACACAAGATAACTCGTTAGCATTATCTATAATTACATTAGTACATCTAATGCCGAGTTCAGACTGCATGATTTTACCCCCGATTTTGACTCGCCGACAGGTTTTGAGAAATCGCCGACAAATGCCCGAAATCACAGGCAAATCGGTGCTCGTTCACGTGAGTGACAATCACACAGTGTGAACTGTCAAAGACGCGATCTAAGAGAATCGCCGACGTGTCGCCGACACCCGTGAGATATTTGGCATGCTAAATATCTGGACCTGTCGGCGATTCAAAATCATGCCGTGTGAAAGGTGATCTGACTGAAAATCACATCGGCGATTACCTACAGCCAATGAGACAGCAACATTCAGGCCAGCGGGAAGGTGGGGGAGGAGTTACGAAGGTATAGACCACAATATCAACAAGCATAGTTTCGGCTTCTTTTCTTTTCGCTGCAAATGAGTGCACATGCAATTGTATGACAAGCTTCTTGCGGGCTACCATTTTTTTAACAATAATCCCAGTCTCACGTGAGAACTTGCACGCCTGACCTCGCGTTGTTTCCATGTCACTTCTCGCGTGTGTTTGGTTGTGAGATGTAGTTTGCGGACCGGGACAAAGTTGTCGGCGATTCTTCCTATTGTAAAGTCATGCAGTGTGAAACCCCCTGTCGCCAATCCATCGTGCAGTATGAACACAGCAGCGACAGAATGCTACCCCAGATAGTCATGCAGTGTGAAAACATCTGTGACGCGATTGCTTTGAAAATCGTGCAGTCTGAACTCGGCATAACAGAGACTCTTCCTCGTCTGATTGATGAGATTGTTTTCTCACCTGGTTTCTTGACAGTATATGTAGCTGTGGTCTTGACTTGATTATGAGTAAGCTGACATTTCCACTCTCTGTTGTCATAATATCTGATATCTGGAGTCTGATATTGTCAGTTTAATACCAGTTTGATTCAACCAGAACAGCTGAATTCCCTCAGAATTAATCAAATCATCACAAGAGACACTTATCAGCCATATTTCTATTTCTGTCAGTTTTCCTCTTCATTATATTCTCAAAACTCTGTCTTTAAAATATTATCTGCTCTTCCTGTGGTTGTTCACTTTTTTAATCTGGCCAACTGAGTGTGCCAGTGCAGAATTAAGAGGTGTTGCTTTGTATTTATCTTGTAAATATCAACACATCACCATACTTGGCCCCACGTTTCCTTTCCTTTCAAATGGTTCCCTTTATTGGTTCATTTCCACACTACGTCGCTGTAGCTATGAAAAACCCTGTGTGACTATTGTCTGAAGCCCTTACACAATCACACCAAGCCGATGGCGCCTAGCCATCATGTATGCCTCATAGGGGTGTGCTTGCAACATCCGACCTCAGACTTACTACTCATGTCTTGGTTACGTATGTAACCTTGGTTCCCTGAATAAGGAACACAACGTTGCATTGTTGGCCATTCTTCTACTTTTCGACAGTGCTTTCTTTTGTAATGTAACATCAATGGCTAATGAGGCATTCATGACACATTTCTGTTTGATTACACCATTACTGATTTTAATATTTATACCATATGTACATCGACTTGACACACAGTAGTCACCACTAGTAAGCCGCTAAATGTATTGTAGTAGCCTACATTTCTGTACAGCTGCCTTGCAACGGCTGTATCATGAAAAGCGCTATACAAATAAACTTGAATTGAAATGTAATTCATTTCTCATATGAATGCATGACATATTCCTGTTGTGATGCAGCGTCTCGTTTCCTATTCAGAGAACCGAGGTTTCATACACTGACCAAAATTATAAATGCACACTTTTGTTTTGCCCCCATTTTTATGAGTTGAACTTAAAGATCTAAGATTTTTTTATATACACAAAAAGCCTGTTTCTGTCAAATATTGTTCACAAATCTGTCTAAATCTGTGTTAGTGAGCACTTCTCCTTTGCTGAGACAATCCATCTACCTCACAGGTGTGGCATATTAGGAAGCTGATTAGACAGAACGATTATTGCACAGGTGTGCCTGAGGCTGGCCACAATGCAGTGCATGGAAATTTTGGTTCTCAAAAGGTTTGGTTTTAGACGGTTCTTGACTTTAGAAATTGGTTTTTGTCATGAAAATGTGCCAATTAACACATAATGCTGATACGATGCATATTTTTTGTGTCCAAATCTATTGAATTATTCAAAAGTAAGGGTTAGTAACCAAATGAGACTAACTTTTAGACACATTTATATGAATAAATAAATAAAATAGAGGTTTATAAATTCTGAATTTATATTTGTTTGCATGGTAATTCTCAAAGAAACATGTTGAAGCATGACGCAGGCGGAGAAGATCACTGTTTTTAATGTTACATTTTAAGCATTAAGTACAATATATGGAGAACATATCCTTGAAAGCTGCATGCAAATATTCATAATATAATTTGCATAAAGATAAATTCTTGCCGTAGTCTAGTCCTGTTATGTATAGAGTATTTTATTCTAATATTGTATTCATATTTCCTCTTGGTGCTGCGAGTTTTTCCTCCCTGCAAAATAATTCAACACAAAAGCATTTACTGAGCTTTTTTGATTGCAGATTGTCACAGATCAATGTGAATCATCTCAAAAACTCACCAGCTCTTCTTGCACAGACGATCTGAAGAAGAATCACAGTAGGAGCAGCAAATGCTGCAAACTCAACGATAATCATAATCACTGCAGGAAAGATGATAAACAAAATCAAGAGAAAAAACAAAACACTCCATCTTTGAAGCTGTGAATGAAATCAAAGGTATATAACAATAAACAATGCAAAGATGTGTCGTACCTCTCAATAACGCTCCAACAGTCCTAACTTCAGTTTCTCCCAGATCTGTGATCATGTAGTTCAGGTCAAACATAATGAACATATAAATAAAACGTCTTAATACCTCAGCTTCACATAAATGATAAATATGTACTGGACCTCTGTGAGTCAATATGAGTCTTTGTGTAGTTGCTCTTACAATACTGAGATGGTTGATAGCTATTCTACACTTTCATAAGTAAAATAGTGAATTATGACAGGTGTAGTATTTTCAGAGCTGTGATCTCACTGTTGAAGTCTGGAAACATATTACTCAGAACCCAGCAAGTTTGACCACAGTAGAGCAGAAATCCTCTCTGAACCCAGTTCCTCTTTTTTTTTTTTTTTTTTTACTACACGCCACTTTTTTCCAGTTAAATACAGGAGCAATCATGTTCAGGCTCAGTTCGAAGCAACCGTGCCCAGTGTGTACACTCTCTCCCTTCAGGACCAACTGCACTGATCCAATATACGCCCAGTTGTTTACGTTTTTTTTAACACATAACTGACTGTTTACATGACTGCTCCAGACAAACATGGGCGTTTTGACATAATTTGTTCTTTCAAGAGCAATGAAACATAAAGCAACCGAATGCTGTCTGAGCAGTAGGTTAAGGTCTTTTTCACTGCTTATTGAGCTTAACTTTATTAAACTGTGTGTTTCAAAGCATTTCAGTGGACCTTTGAACAGTAAAGCACACTCAGAGAAGAAAACAGTATCTGAGAGCCACTGCGACACACTTAGGTGAGAAAGACAGTGATGATGTACCTTTAGTCACATGTGTGTTTGGAGTTGAGGGATCCTGAGAGTTTGTGGTGCAGACTGGAATCACTGCTGCCGTTGTTTTATCTTGAGCTGTAATGATGACATCTGTTAGTTCAGATTAATCATACTGTGAAATGTGACAATCATATTTTATTTAGTTAACACACAGAACAACTCTTAGCTCATCTAAAAAGACTCTTCAGTAACTGATTAATGAGATTGTTTTCTCACCTGAACTCTTGATTGTGGGACTATATGTGGTTGAGCTCTTGACTTGATCTCCGTGAGTAACATTGCATCTCCACTCTCTGTTGTCATCTTCATTCAGGAGTGATGTAGACACAGTGTGGATACAGTGTCCTGAAGCTGATATCTGATATCTGGAGTCTGATATCGTCAGTTTAACACCAGCCTGATTCACCCAGAACAGCTCAATTCTCTGAGAACGGATCCAATTTTCACAAGAGAGATCAGCATATGAATACAACTGACAGGAGAGAATTACAGAGCTGCCTGGACTGATCTCAGTCTGTGAGGATGATGATGGACAGACTGAAGCACAAAATAACACACAAATCACAGAGTTTTCAATCATCATGTAAGTTTAAATAAAGAATTTGTCCTTTTAAATTGACCATATAATCATACAATTACCGTGAAGAACATACAGATAAACACGTGCATCATCTCCTTGTCGTTGTCCATTCACATTTTGCCGACAGGTGTAAAATCCATAATCTTCTTTGGTGACGTTCTTGATGTTCAGAGAGCAGTCAGACCCCAGACTCAGTCTCTCATGTCTCTCTGTGTCTTTATTCTTCATCCCTAAACCAATCAGTCCAACTGTTGCTGAATGTCTGTTATTATATATCCATGTAGTTGATTTGCAGTCCTGAAGAGCATTATTACAGGGCAGACGGACATTTTCACCAGAACTGATGAACACATGAGCATTATCCACTCCACTGGTACCTGAAACACAAGGACTTTAAATTATATATTATTGAATGAAACTTTATTGTATGCAGATATAAACTGAACTCTTTCAAAGGAGATTAAAGAGCATGTATAAATATGTTTACCTGTGAGAAGTGAAGAGAGAAAGATCAGTCCCAGCAGACACAGATGACACTTATCAGACATTTTCTCTTTCTGCCAGTCTTCCTCTTCATTATATGCTCACAACTCTGTCTTTAAATACTATCAGCTCTTCCTGTGTTTGTACACTTCCTCTGATCTGATCAGTTATTAAATTCTGCTAGTGTTGCTATTGTGACACTGTACCAGTCATAATGGAGTGTTGCTTCATATTTCTTGTAAATATCCTCTCAAATTCAAGTAGATTTTATTACTAATCTGTAATATGTGAGAAAATATACAGTGAATATTAAATCAGCGAGTACCGGTTTGTTACATAATAGTGCAGATCAAAGCAACTCAGATAATTCTTGAAGAACAGCAGATACAAATCTAACTGACACTGTGTCTCCACATCTGTTTTTCTTCTAATTGTTTAGGTTCATTGTAGAAACAAGCAACTGTGTTCATGTGAATACTCTGCAAGATTGGTATTTTTACATATTTGTGTGAATTTGTTGGCTATTCTTTTAAAATTAGAACGTATAAAGATGAGAGGTAATATTTAACAGTTTTAAGTTTTAGTTTGTTCTGTGAAAACTCTCTTTTCAGCACTGAATCGAGGAAATCATCATTGTGTCATCACTCTTTCGGCTTGCTCTCTTTAACAGCCGTCACCACAGCGGAGTGATCCGCCCAAGATACCAATAATAACTAAGGGAAAAAAAAAAAAATAGAAAACGCGCCAAGTATCCGGCATGAGGCGCCAAATCTCCATTCAAACTCTCACTGATTGATTTTTTCCCCTATAGATTTATACTACAACTGTAGTATGTTGTAGCTAATGTTTCTAAATGTGCATGCTGTTGTTTACATAACAACTGCTATATAGCTTTATTAAAAATACACCGTTTTACATAGTAGCTATGTTTATGCAGCTGGCCCCAGATCAGTAAACTTTCAGAAGTAGGCAATTATTACATTTCAGTGTCTTGATTTTGATTAAACTGATATTTTTTTAGTTCATATGTATTTTAATAACTAACCAAAACATGGCTGTTACTTATTACTTGACTTTTTCTTTTTCATTTACATTTTTTTTTACAGCCAATTTAACTTGAACCGAAAACCCTGTGCACAAATAAAATTATATTTAGGAGTTGCAGCATTTGGCTTTTTCTATTAAAGTATAAATTGTGCATATATTATCATAAGCACTGTTGTGGTAGTGCAAGTTACATAATCAGATTACTTTTTTAAGAAGTATCAAGTAAGGTAATGCATTACTTTTAAATGTATAATTAAAATTATCCGAACTTGTTTTTCAAATAAGTAGCACCAGTTGCTTAGTTTCCCCATGTATTGAGTGACAGCTCTGGGGTTGCCATGTTGAGAGAAATCGGGAGTGAGTTCAGAAGTGTTGTGTGCTCTGTGTGAACATGATCTTACTGTAGTTATAGACTAAATGTGAACATGTATCTCACCTGCACACAAACAGATTCAGCATTCCTCAAAATGAATAAAAACAGTCAAATGCAAACTCAGAATATTATTCAAACCTGCAATAATTTTTTATTTTTTATTTTTGCTTCTGACCTTCGATGATGCAATTCGACCATAGAAAGCAAAAATGAGACATTTCTGTTGAACTTTCTTCTCCTGATTCGTGTTCTTCATGCAGTTTGTTTGAGCTGCGTCCTCTACTGTACAGACGTGAATTTACATTTCCTTCAATTTCACTTTTGATGTAAATAGACTTTTACACTTGTAAATTAACTTTTTTTTAATATTAACAACAAACGAGCAAGCCCTGCCCAGATTAAAAAAGTAACTCAAAAGTAATGCGTTACTTTACATAAAGAGTAACTAAGTGACGTAATCAGTTACAGCAAGAGCTATTTTTGTTTGGGCTTTTCATTGTTATGTACATGTGTGTCCAGTAGGGGTCACTCTTGGTTAAATGCTTACAGAATAAAGGTAGGGACATTTCCTCAGGTAACAGGTGTTTCTGGAGGGAAGGTGCACACAGTTTTTTGACCGCTGTTTACAAACATCACTCAGCTGCTTATAGTACCAGACTTAGCCGCCTACAGTTACTTTTTTGGGGACAATGCAATATTGTAATGCATTAGTTTTAAAAGTAAGTTTCCCCAACACTGATCATATGTTCACATGTTACAGCAGTGTAGGTAAGTATCTGACAGATGGCTTTATTTGATTAAAATCACTCCACCTCTAATGCACATGCTGCTTCTACACTTCTAACTCACTTAAAACCTTTGCAAAGAGTTTTTGATGCTGACATATCAGTTTAATGTTTGATAAACAAGCTAATAAAATAAAACATTTGCTTGTGTGCATCAACAAAATTAACTTATTCATTTCATTTTATTAACGAATGCTAGGTAGTTGACAATTCTTAATAATTCATAATAATGTTGTATAGAGCTATAAACTATCAGTCTTTATAGTAGTTGAGTAATAGTTTATGTACTTTGACTCAAGTTCTTGATTTGTGAAGCACTGTTGAAGTGAGCGGTTCATTTAAAACAGCTCCAGTCTGAGTCTGACCGAGTATGAAAGCCATTTATTTCCGTCGATGTACAAAATTAAACGTCATAAACTGCTATGTAAGAATATGTCAATCTTCAATTATGAGTTGTGTTCATTAAATAGACCGTGGTTTTATTATAATAAAAGTGTAGTAAAAATGTTTTTGGGGTGTACTGATTAGGCTACCATTTGTATAACCACAGTTTTACTACAGATACGGTGGTTAAACTATAGTTAGTGTAACAACATCATGGATGATTTGTGGTTACTGTGGTTTAAAATATGGTAACCATGTTACATGATGGCTGAAAGACTAACTTTTGTCACATCTCCATTTCTACTCTTTATTGTTGTGGAGCAATGAGGACATGAAGCGGGCGGATCCAAATGCAAAGCTTTATTAATAAACATATAGAAATGGTCAAACATCAGCAAACAGGTACAGTAGAGATTTCATTTCAGTTGTGTTTTAGTGACTAAAAACTCCAGGGGCCTCATTTATAAAGACTTGCGTAGAAACCATCCTTGATTTTATCTAAGAACTTTTCTGATTTGATCGTAAGAGCGATTCAGAGAAAACGAACGTACCACGAAATCCATGCGTACGCCAGTCATTCGGTTATAAATCACAAATGATCGTGCAATTGTGTGCAGCTGAATGTTCCGCCGTCGAAACGCCCCTGCTTAATTAATTAACATATAAAATGAGCTCATTCCTAAATCAAAAACTCTGTGACAATGGCAAGTAAAAAGAAGCGCAAGAAATCAAATTATAGTGAGGCTGAACTATCTGCAATACCAGGCATTACCACAAGGAAACGGTCGTACGCCAAGCTGGAATCTGACGTGGAGATAAGTACTTTTCCACGTCAAAGACGGTTTTTATAAATCTGTACTTTGACGTGGATTTGATCGTACGAACACTCTAAGATCAAATCAGTGCGTAAGAAAGTTTTATAAATGAGGCCCCAGTACTTCATAGTCAAACACATTAATAATGAAGATTTCCGTGGCACCCCTATGAAAACATCCTGGCTCCTCCACTGCTCTAGAACAGCATAATTCTGGCCTTATGTTTTAATTTGTCGTTAAATACTGACACCTAGTGGCCACTCTTAGAACTCTAACATTTAACAGTGCATCAGCCATTTTGGGATTGCAGAGCACATGGTGCAGAGTATAAATGTGCATCCACGTCCTTCCTACATGTTTTGCCCTTGAGATCGCAAAAATCTGTAAGTTCCAATAATTATACATATTGTTATTGTTTAGATACATCGATATGATTAGGAATTTGCTTGATTGTATAGTTTGAGAACTGTTTACATATGCCATGGTAAAAATACCATTCAAAGGTTAAAAACTTGACAATAGATTGTATTTGCTGAATAACAATAACATGTTTATGTTTTACATTTTGTTGAAATGTATGGTTTAAGTACTTGAATGTGTTACGCAGTGTGTTTGAGTATAATGCTATGTCAAGTAACAGTGCTTTGTTAGACGAAATATCTTTACATTATTTTTTGTTACTTTATGTTACAGTTTCACAAGTTGGTTTACAGTAAAGAGAGTATGAAACGCAAACCGCCTATGACCTTTACTGGGGACTTTGTTTAGCTCTCTGCCGAAGCAACGCTTAGAAACGCAAGCCGGGGGCAAAAGAGTGAAAAGATTTTGTTCACTTCAAGAGCCGTGTAGTGGATTACATGCACGTCATTTAAGAAAGGATTCAGAATGTCACAATCTTCGAAACGTAGCCAAATTTCCAAATTGGAAACAAGGTCAGAGGTTAAATCTTCAGCAAGCAATGCTTCATCCACACGCCGCTCCCATAAGTCTAATGTAAGCCAAGCTGCAGCAGAGGCCCGCGCAAAAGCAGAGGCTGCACGCACTAAAGCTGAGTTTGCGAAGCGTCAGATAGATATGGAAGTCGAAAAGGCTAGGATCGAAGCAACGCTGAATGCTCTGAAAGAGGAGGGTGAAGCTGAAGCAGCTCTCGCAGCAGCAAGGGTGCTGGAATCTGCAGCAGTCGGTTCAAATGACGGGACGGAAAGGGATAGTTCCATCGCCGCTGAACGTACTAAAGAATACATCAGAACACACTTTTCGCAGAATCAAAGTGTGAGAGAAGATCACGATCGAGGAAGTGTGAGGTGTAAAGACTTTCCTGCAAACAGTCAGTTTACTCCTCATGCTGCAGATGCAACAAACAGACGTGAACAAATGGAGTATCAGCATTTAAGGCAGCTCAATCGTCCTTCTTTCCACATGGGAAACCTCCACTCACCAAGTACACCAGCTCCTCGTTCCAGTGAGGTGTCTGATCTTGCAGTATTTCTCGCTCGACGTGATCTCCTCTCTAGCAGCTTCAAAATATTTGACAACAAGCCAGAGAGTTACCTGCCATGGAAGACTGCATTTTTGAATGCCATTAATGGTCTGAATTTGAAGGCCAATGAAGAGCTTGATTTGCTTACCAAGTGGCTAGAAGGTGAGTCCCTTCGACATGCTGTAAGAATAAGAGCAGCCCATGCATATGATCCAGAAGCAGGCCTCAGGCAGTTATGGCAACGTCTGGAGAAAAACTATGGTTCCCCAGAAGTGATCGAAGCATCTTTATTCAAGCGTTTAGAGAGTTTCACTAAGATTTCTCATAAAGATTTCAATCAGTTGCAAGAGCTTGCAGATCTGCTACTGGAAGTGCAGGCAGTGAAAGAGGAAGGCAGTCTACCTGGTCTTGGATTCCTTGACACATCAAAGGGGATAAATTCTATTGTTGAGAAGCTACCTCATAGTCTTCAGGAAGCATGGATAGTCAAGGGAACGAAATACAAGAAGGAATGTCTACTTCATTATCCGCCTTTTTCGTACTTTGAGTTTGTCAATGACTACGCTGAAATGAGAACAGATCCCAGCTTCTCTTTTCGAGCTTCCAACACATTGCCTCTTAAAGATGAAAGGATCCCAATGAAGCAGTCAAGGTTCAGATCTTCCATCACTGTCAACAAAACAGAAGTTGAATCAAACACAGCTGTAAGTGTCAACCCTGGTTCAGTTGACCTATCAAGACACTGTCTCCTCCATAACAGGAATCATTCATTACTGAAATGCAGAGGTTTCAGAATGAAGCCCTTAGCAGAAAGGAAGAGGTTCCTCAAAGAGAACTCTATCTGTTACAAGTGCTGCATTTCTTCAGACCATATGGCTAAAGACTGCAGGATGACTATACATTGTTCAGAATGCAATAGCCAGGACCATGTTTCTGCCCTTCATAATGGTCCCGCTCCATGGTTCGAAAAGACACCTACCGCAACAACAGAGGCTCAAGGCGGGGAGAGAAAGGAGTCAACTTCCACAGTGACAACGTCTGTCTGCACAGAGATATGTGGAATAGGCCTAAAAGGAAAGTCATGCTCAAAAATTTGTCTAGTCAATGTTTACCCTGACGGTCATCCTGAGGATAAGAAGCGTATATATGTCATGTTGGATGATCAGAGTAACCTTTCTCTAGCGAGATCAGCCTTCTTTCAGATGTTCAACATTCAAGGAGAAATCTTTCCATACACCATGAGAACATGCTCAGGAACAGTTGATACTAGTGGGAGGAGAGCAAAAAACTTTGTGGTTGAGTCCTTAGATGGGAAAGTATCAATGATGCTTCCTACTCTCATAGAGTGCAATTCAATCCCTGACAACAGACAGGAAATTCCCACTCCTGAAGCCGCTGCTTACTATCCTCATCTTCAAGCCATTGCCTCTCACATACCTCCTCTCGATCCTGCAGCTGACATTCTCATTCTCATTGGGAGAAATCTTATCCGTGCACATAAGGTTCGCAAACAGCGAAATGGACCCCACAGTGCTCCTTATGCCCAACTTCTCGACTTGGGGTGGGTGATGGTAGGGGATGTGTGCTTTGATGGAGCTCACAAACCCATGGTGAGCACTTTTAAAACTAGTGTGCTTGAGAATGGCAGGCCCAGCTTTCTCACACCTTGCAAAAATAGCATTTGTTCCAAAGAAAGGTTCACTAATGAAGATCCCAGGCACTTTATAAGGAGCACCAAACGATCTCATGACATTGGGAAGCATATCTTCAAACAAACCAATGAAGACAATAAGCTTGCACTGTCTGGAGAGGATGAGGCTTTCTTGGACATTATGGACAATGAATTTACCAAAGATGAAGCAAACAGTTGGGTGGCTCCACTGCCGTTTCGCTGTCCCAGAGAGTGCCTGCCCAACAATAGAGACCAAGCTGTCAGCCGCCTCTTGTCACTTCGCCATACTCTAGAAAAGAAAGTGAATATGAAAGACCATTATGTGGAATTCATGGAGACAATGTTCAAAAAAGGACATGCAGAGATTGCGCCCCCTCTTGAAGACAACAAGGAATGTTGGTACCTCCCAAGTTTTGGCATTTATCACCCACAGAAGCCTGGGAAGATTAGGATAGTGTTCGACTCAAGTGCTCTGTACAACAACATATCCCTAAATCAAGTTCTCCTCAAAGGCCCAGACTTGAATAACAGCCTGATAGGTGTGATCATTCGCTTCAGATCTGACTCTTATGCTGTAATGGCGGACATTGAGCAAATGTTTCACAGTTTTCTGGTCAAAGAGGAACATCGAGATTACCTCCGCTTCTTGTGGTTTCAAGATCACAACCTTAATGGACGTATTGTGGAGTACCGCATGAGGGTCCACGTTTTTGGCAACTGCCCCTCCCCGTCTGTAGCTGTATACGGACTCAAGAGAACAGCTGCAGAGGGAGAGCAGGACTATGGAAGTGATGCGAGACTCTTTGTTGAGCGCCATTTCTATGTGGACGACGGGTTAAAATCGTTCAGTTCAGAAGGTGAGGCTGTCGATGTATTGCGCAGAGCTCAACAGATGCTAGCACGATCCAACCTTCGCCTACACAAGATCTCATCTAACAGCCCCGTCATCACGAGAGCCTTCCCGAATGAGGATCTGTCAGCTACTCTACAGGGCCTTGATCTGGGTGCAAACTCACCGGCTATCCAACGAAGTTTAGGATTGTTCTGGGACTTGTCAACAGATACATTTGTGTTTCAAGTAGCCATAAGCGACAAACCTTACACAAAGAGAGGAGTGCTATCTACCATCAACAGCGTGTATGATCCTCTAGGATTTGTAGTACCCGTAAGCATTGAGGGTCGCTCTATTCTGAGAGACATCTCTGGGAATGCGGATGACTGGGATGTTGTTTTGCCCAAAGAGAAACAAGAGCGATGGCAGAAATGGAAAGATTCCCTCAAACATCTAAAAGGACTGAAAATTCCAAGAATGTATACATCCACTTCCTTATCTACTGCACACAGAAAGGAGATTATTATCTTTTGTGATGCTTCCACTAAAGCTGTAGGCACAGTAGCTTACTTGAAAATCACTAATGCAGATGGTCTCAGTGAAGTGGGTTTCCTCTTTGGCAGAGCAAAACTAGCGCCAAAGCCAGAAGTCTCTATTCCTCGACTTGAGTTGTGTGCAGCTGTACTCGCAGTTGAAGTAGCAGATATGCTTCAAGAACAGCTGGATACAATACTGGATGATGTGAGATTCTACACTGACTCTAAGATAGTGCTAGGATACATCTTCAATGAAACAAGGCGTTTCTACGTCTACGTTCACAACCGAGTACAGCGCATTAGACACTCAACACAGCCACATCAGTGGAACTTTGTGCCTACTCATCTTAATCCTGCTGATGCCGCTAGCAGAGGCCTTCCCTCCGAGCAACTGACTTCATCGTTTTGGTTTACAGGTCCCCCATTCCTCCTGTTGGCAGGACAAGACAAACTTAAAGAAAGGCCCTACACTCTTGTCAGTCCTGAAACAGATGCAGAGCTTCGTCCCGAATGTGTTACCTGTGTTACTATCCTGTCACAATGAAATCTTGGAAGTGAAAGGTTCCAGCGATTTTCTAGATGGAGCTCCCTCTTGAAGACTGTAGCACAGTTGCAACACATAGCCAAGTCCTTTAAGCCCCAGTCAGAAGGTGTCTGTCATGGGTGGCACATTTGTAGCCAGCTTAAGCAGGAAGAGCAGCTAAAACAAGCTAGAGATGCAATCATTCGAACTGTCCAGAGGGAAGTCTACAAGGATGACTTTAAACGCCTAGAACAAGGTCAGTCTGTGCAAAAGTCAAGTCCTCTTAGCAAACTCTGTCCATTCACTGACACAAAGGGACTTCTCAGAGTAGGAGGTCGACTGGGGAGAGCGCAACTACCATATGAAGAAATGCATCCAGCTCTTATACCTGGTAAACATCATGTTACCCAGCTTTTGATTCGACACTTTCATGAAAAGGTGTTTCACCAAGGCCGTCATCTTACAGAAGGTGCCATCAGGGCAGGAGGCTACTGGATTGTTGGAGGTAAAAGGTCAGTCAACAGCTTCATCTTCAACTGTGTAACCTGTCGCAAATTGAGAGGCAAACCAGTAGAACAGATTATGGCTGAGTTACCAGCAGACAGATTACACATAGACCCACCATTTACATGTGTGGGACTGGATGTCTTTGGTCCATGGCCAGTCACGGTCAGGAAAACACGAGGAGGTCAGGCAGAAGCTAAAAGATGGGCAGTCATATTTACTTGCATGACTACACGGGCGATCCACCTGGAAGTGATTGAGTCAATGAGTGCCTCGAGTTTTATCAATTGTCTGCGGCGTTTCTTTGCCATCAGAGGCCCCACCAAGATCTTGAGGTCTGATTGTGGAACCAACTTTGTGAGAGCCTGCAAAGAGCTACAAATTGACAAGCAAGGTTGCCACAACACAAACATCCAAGCTTACCTGTCGGATAACAAATGTTGCTGGCAGTTCAATCCTCCACATGCTTCACATATGGGAGGATCCTGGGAACGCATGATTGGAGTTGCCCGACGAATCCTTGATGCGATGCTCCTGCAACATGGCCCTGCAAGACTCACTCATGAAGTGTTGGTAACATTCATGGCAGAAGTGAGTGCAATTGTGAATGCTCGTCCCTTAACTGCAGTCTCCACGGATCCAGAACAACCAATGATACTAACACCAGCAATGCTGCTCACACAGAAAGTTGGAGCCCCACCTGTACCACCTGGCCAATTTGAAGATCACGACCTATGCAGAGCACAGTGGCGTCGTGTTCAGTACTTAGCCAATGTCTTCTGGGGAAGATGGAAGAAGGAATATGTGAGTGGACTTCAAGGACGTCGCATATGGCGCACCGCTAAGCCAAACCTACAAAATGGAGATGTGGTACTATTGAAGGATGCCCAGGAGAAGAGAAACAATTGGCCAGTTGGACTCATAACTAAAACGTACCAAAGTCAGGATGGCAAAGTAAGAAAGGTGGAAGTAAAAATTATAAAAAAAGGCGAACAAAGGTTCTTCCTAAGACCAGTCACTGAGGTTGTTCTTCTGATTTCTAAAGATACAAATTAAGGTGGCTTAACACTCTAGACATAAGTCAGGTATGACATCTAATGATGTCAGGCGGGGAGTATTCTGGCCTTATGTTTTAATTTGTCGTTAAATACTGACACCTAGTGGCCACTCTTAGAACTCTAACATTTAACAGTGCATCAGCCATTTTGGGATTGCAGAGCACATGGTGCAGAGTATAAATGTGCATCCACGTCCTTCCTACATGTTTTGCCCTTGAGATCGCAAAAATCTGTAAGTTCCAATAATTATACATATTGTTATTGTTTAGATACATCGATATGATTAGGAATTTGCTTGATTGTATAGTTTGAGAACTGTTTACATATGCCATGGTAAAAATACCATTCAAAGGTTAAAAACTTGACAATAGATTGTATTTGCTGAATAACAATAACATGTTTATGTTTTACATTTTGTTGAAATGTATGGTTTAAGTACTTGAATGTGTTACGCAGTGTGTTTGAGTATAATGCTATGTCAAGTAACAGTGCTTTGTTAGACGAAATATCTTTACATTATTTTTTGTTACTTTATGTTACAGTTTCACAAGTTGGTTTACAGTAAAGAGAGTATGAAACGCAAACCGCCTATGACCTTTACTGGGGACTTTGTTTAGCTCTCTGCCGAAGCAACGCTTAGAAACGCAAGCCGGGGGCAAAAGAAGCATCAATACATCAAAACAACATGAATAATAACTGGTTGTGAATGGATAAATGAATTATAAATTATGAGATTATAAGAGTGAGTGAGAAAATAAGGGTTAGGCGTAAAAGAGCACATAGTTATTGTGTTCCTGGAGTTTGCTCAGGTTAAGTGCACCCCTGGATGAGCGCTTTTACAGTTTTTTTACAATCGTTTTTGCACTAATAACTGAACCTTAATGTCATTTTTCAAAACTCTAGATACAAAACTCAAAACAGTCATTATTTGTAACACAGGCTGTCCAGTGTTCAAAACTTTGCATATTGCGTTCATATCTTTAAAGAAGCCTTGCATTAGCAGAAGCATTGTTTCAAAAAAACGAATTTATTATGAAATATTATATGAACATTACATTAGATCACCCATACACAAGTTACCCTCAGCTTCAATGTGTTTTTGCTAGTACAATCATTAAATATAGTTGTACAAAATATGTGATTCAGGTTTCATTTTTTTTTTTTTTTTTTTTTTTACTGTAGACTGAGAACAGTACAGACACAGTGGTATCATTGAAATACTGTAATGTGGAATTTACTGATAAAATAAATCTCAGCATAGGTTTTCTAAAGGAAAAATTTAGATTCAAAGTTTTAGCTGTTTTTTCAGCAGGGTACAGTATACAGTATACTTTACCCTGCTGAAAAAAAAAAACTGCTAAAACCAGCCTAGGCCGGTTGGCTGGTCTTAGCTGGTTTAAGCTGAAATTAGCTGGTTTTAGCTGGTCTCACAGCCTGGTCAGGCAGGTTTTAGCTGGTTTCCAAGCCTGACCAGACAGAAAAGTGGCCAATACCCCTCTAAAACCAGCCTGCTGACTAGCTAAAACCAGGCTGGTTGACCAGCTAAAAACATCAAAACAGCCTTGGCTGGTTTTGTGGATTTTTATTTTATTTTTTTCTCAGCAGGGCCAATTTGTGTGCCAAAGTTCTTTATACATTCTTTTTATTTATTTATTTATTTATTTTATTTTTTTTTTACCAGGGTAGCCATTAACTCATTAAAACCACAAAAGCAATGACATAAAAATGACATCTTGCATTCAGTAATGTTGAAAATGAAAATGTGTTCTGTAAAAGAGGTACGTGGGGCCATGAAATATGAAACCATGAAATATGACATCCATAGATACACGGTAAAAAAAAAACAAAAAAGTACTACAGAGGTACAATTTTGTTTCTGGGCAACAAAACATATAAAGGTACCTTTAAAGGTACACAATGGGTCCTTATTGTACAATTATGTACCCAAAAAAATTTACCCTTGGTAACTCCCCAGTGACAGCTACTTGTACCCTAAAAGGTATAGTTTTGTACCGTTTTTCCTGAGAGTGTAGTGTAGTCCATCTGGGTCATATTCTGTGGTAACTGGTGTCAAATGATCTATCCTGAAACATGCACTATTTTCCATAAAAGCTGTGCTTCAAGAGTAATGCAACAGTTACTTATCATTTTAAGCATTTGTATCAACTGACAGTTCAGTCTTTGTAATGAAATGAATGCACGCTCATCTCAGATGTAATGTGTGAGTTGCATTTTGAAATAGTAATACTTTGATGTTAGGTTGTGTCATTTTGAACAGGTGATTTAAGTTCAATGAACAAATGATATTTGGCTTATATGTATTTATATTGATATTTGGCGAGACAGTGTTTGTTCTCTCAGATTAATAAAGACACTTTCAGGACTTTTAATTTGAGTAGTTTGGATTGTTTCAGTGTCCGTTTGTGACTCAGTTTGAGATTGTTCTGCTTGACTACTTTGTTTCCACTGCATGTTTTTTAGAGATGAGTCAGAAACATGCAGATTACATCATTGAGTTGACACACATCTAAAAAGGAGCTATACTTACACTTGACCGCTGGTTGTCAATTCCAGTCCAGGGCCCCCCTACTCTGGATCACAAACACATGAACATGCCTCTGAGAAAAACAAATACAATTCATAGCATAAACACAATATCAATAAATGCTTTTCCTGATTTATAATATCAATAATTTAACATGTTTGCATAAAACACATTGTTACAGGATTTATAAGCTCACCAGGAGTTGACAATCAGAACAAATAAAGAGCAGATTGTCAAGGAAAGTTTTACTGTGTCATAAGAAGTAAAAGATCAAGTTAAAAAACTATAGCCTACAAACAGACCACAACTGGCTAACAATATGTTTAGGAGACCATGTTTGAAATCCCCAGTCATGGTCTTTGTTTTTATTTCCTGCATCTAAGAGGAAGAGCATGTTTGATTTAGAGGGAGAGTGTGCATGTGCTGGTAGTGTGATCTCACAGCCGTGTTCATATGTGACTGCACTGAATCAGCTGTCTGACAACCGAAAGCTGTCCTCCTGTACCTGAACAAACAAATACAAGAAGCGGGAAAAAAGATCAGTACCACAACAAAATACAAAAATTTCCTAGAAATTGTCAAAATACCCGTCTTGGAGAGTATCCTCAAAAAACTGTCGGTTGTGTTTTAAGTCAAAGTAAACAGTTGAGAAAGAAATTAGATGTGTATTATAATAATAATAATAATAATAATAATAATAATTATTATTATTATTATTATTATTATGTTAGATGTCTCTTAAAGTGACCGTGCCTAATTTACTAGCTGCTGTCGATGTTCTTAATGGATTAGTTCACCGTCAAAACAAAAATGTACAGATAATGTACTCACCCCCTTGTCATCCAAGATGTTCATGTCATTTTTTCTTCAGTACTAAAAAATATGTTTTTTTTGAGGAAAACATTTCAGATTTTCTTTCCATATGTTACGATTTAGATGATAACTCTAGGGTGTAGAAAGTAACATTTAGATATTTAGGTGAAATGAAGGAGGCCAGAAACCAAACCTAAATCGAAAAATATAATGCCAAATGAAATTTATTTATACAAAAGTAGAAATGATTTAAGCAAAGGAGGAAATGTAAAGTATATACAATGGAAAAACAAGAAAAAGGAAATATTATGCACAAGTCAGACTAGATCCAAACAAATCAATAAATAAACCCAAGGGAAAAGGGACATAAGTGGCACCAAAGGAAATAAAATAATATAACAAAACCCAAACTAACTTAGCATTAACCTCTACCCTAACTATAAATAAAAAGGAAAAGTATTCAGCGTAAAAAAAAACGCCCTAAATAAACTACACTAAGCAAAAACAAAACATACAGGTGTGGCGCTCACTCCTAACCTGGGGGGTGTTCCATAAAACAAGTTTACCAAATAAGCCAGTCTTATTTCAGTTTGTCTAACTTATTGTCACTTGATTTAGCTCAAAATAAGTCAGACTAACTGAAATAAGCCTGACTTATTTGGTAAACTTGTTTTATGGAAACCCCCCTGGTGTGTCTAAACAGTCTGGTTACTACGTGTGGTACCGTGTACGTCACGTGACATCTTCATATCCTCTTTTCCCGGGGAAAAACTAGCGATCACCAGATAATAGCACGAGTTACAAAATGTGTATATGCAACGATAGAATAATAACTGTAGGCATACTAAGTATGACAAAAAAACAACAACGACCAGGTTAGAACAGAATCGAACAGAACACAAAGTAGGAACGCAAGCAAGCTCGTGAACGCTCGTTCCGGCGTCTCTTTAAACTGGAGCAGTTGTCCGTGATTGGCAGCGCGGTGGCGACGTCACTCCGGTGAACAATGACAGGCACCTTCCTGGCCAATTGGAAACCAAGGGGAGTAACCTGAGAAATGACAGTGAGAGAAAACAAATGGACTTCTATGGTGCCCCTGAGTTTGAACTTCCAAAATGCAGTTTAAATGCAGCTTCAAAAGGCTCTAAATGATCCCAGCCGAGGAAGAAGGGTCTTATCTAGTGAAACGATTGGTTATTTTCTAAAAACATTAACAACTTATGTACGTTTTAACCTCAAATGTTCGTCTTGTCTAGCTCGGCAAGACGAGCGTTTGGGATTTTCTAAAAACACTTACAATTTATACACTTTTTAATCTGAAGTTTAAACTCAGGGGCACCATAGAAGTCCACTAAATGGAGAGAAATCCTGAAATATTTTCCTCAAGAAACATGATTTATTTACAACTGAAAAAGAAAGACATGAACATCTTGGATGACAAGGGGGTGAGTACATTATCTGTATTTTTTATTTATTTATTTTTTTTAAGTGAACTACTCCTTTATAAGTCCAGCTCATACTAAAAGCTACAGGCAACGACAAAGCAACACGGTCCTATGCATTTCAATGGAGAGCCGGCGATTTCGGTGACAGAGGCCATTGGCGATGCCACAAATGTCATAATCCTTCAACTTTATGCAAATAAAGAGCGACTCTGGGGAGCAACATAGGAAAGATGACGGTTGAGCTTACGTGATCGTTCTCTTCTCAACGGTACATAAACATACGCAATGGAATAGGCTCTACTTCTCATTCATTTTTTATTTTTTTTGTATGCATGTATTTAATTTTAGATTTATGCACAATGAATATATGCAAAATGAATAATATGACTTCCATAATGGAAGTAACAAGCACCTAATTTGTTTAAAGTGCTTGCAAACCAAACGTTACTGCACTTTTGTTAATATAGCAGTACTTTAAAAATAAAAATGCGCAATTTTGAAATTATAATGCGATTAAAAAATGTCTTCGTTGCCCAGCACTAATAAAACGTTTTAGTAAATAAATTGTATTTGGTTGCTTTTATCCAATTGAACAATACATAGTTTCCTTGTATAGCCTACTCATATTATTAGTAATGTTGCAATAGGCAAAGAAACAATCTTACATAAAAGATATACACACATGAAGGATCTGCAATTTAAGTGGTTTCCCCTTTTACATTTTCAACATGACTCAAATATAATCGAAACGTAATTTCTCAACATCATGCGGGTGCTTTGATCCTGACTCGCTGGTTTCTTCCTGTCTGTATTAAAGGAGTGGGTTGTAGACATCTGACAGGGCTGATATAGCGCTGCACATATTAACTTAAGTAATGTTCTTGGGTTCTTAAATAAAAATAAGCACATAGGTATAATGCTTATTTGCGATTTAAACTACACTTCTCGCTTAAATTATCAGCATTCAAGCTGTACACAAACTGTACAGACAGCAATCATTTGCGTTCTGTATATGAGTCACTTCATCTTCCGTTGTGTGGAGTTGTGAATAATGTGGCTTTACCCGAGAGTTCAGGACGACTAGCGCTCTACAAATCAAGTTATGATGAATCAAGTTAAAACGCGCTATTTAATCCACTCCATTAAAGTAAAAATATAGCATGCATTTAATAAACGTTTTAGCTCTATATCTCCATTTTTCATTATATTCCAGATAAATGCTTATTGTTATTTATTGCGGACGTTCCATTTCACAAATGCATGTGCTTGATGTTATTAGTTACTAGCACATTGTGGCTCTGTCTATGATTTTATAATGTGTATTGATGCTTTGGGAATAAAAAAAAAAGTCATAATAAAATACCTAATAGCCCAATTTAGCTCTTTTCAATTGTACTGATCACAGATTTGATTTATTTACCACCCAGGAATCACTATCTCTGTTCACTCCCTACATAGACAGCTCCTTTCTGCAATGTTGACTATACAGGCAGAGCACTGGGTTTTAGAAGAAGATCTGAAAAACATCTGAGATACTGCTGAAAACACATGAAACATCCTTCTTAACCTTTCAACCTTACACAATTTCATGATATTTAGAAATAATGGTTTAAAAACCACATCTTTTGAACATATTGTATTTTTATTACAGTAACTGCTTTACATTTAAACAGAATACAGCATCAACAAATTAGTGAAATACTGTCTTGTCTGCAGGAATTATAAGCACAAATCCTTTATAGCAAAATCATTAAAAAACTCTTTAAAACAGTGTGAATTAGCTAAAACTATGAGACTTTAGGAAGGTTCAAATGTTGCACTAATCTAAACACAAGATCAGCATGATATTTCTAATTCTTTGAGACCGAACTGAAGACTAATACTTTGAATCTGAGCAGTTAAACAGCTCCATGTCCATCTTCTTAACTCAGATTAATTCAGTGAATCAGGTTCATCAGATCTGAGCTGCATTTGGACGCCAGTTTCAGGATCCCTGAGAGAATCAGATTCAGATGATGAAGATTCACAGAGTCTCAAATGAAATTTAAATAATAATGTGATTCAGTCAAACTCAGTTTAAGTCTTTCTTTCTCTTGATTCACTCACATTTTTTCTGAATTGTTGCGCCGAAATACATCCTGAAAGCATCTGACAACAGATTGAAGTAGATTATTAAATACTGCTATATTCATCAAACTATTTTCTTTTTATTGAGAGAGATTTTACAACTTAGGCCACTGATTACATCAATAAATATGACTTTATATCAGAAGCGTAATGGTCTGTTAAAAAAGATCAAATCATAAACAATGTTTTCACTCATAATGTTACTCTTTGTTTCTAACAATCACATAAATCATAATTTAGTGACTAGAGTCTTTCTGACAATTAAACACTCACGTCTCACCTGAGTTTCTTTTTCCGCCACAAGAAACAAATCAAGATGATGATGAAGATGACGATTAAAATAACAGCCAAAATCCACAGCCACTGATCTATACAGGAAATAATGAAATATACAATCAGCTGATTAGTAACAATATAACTGAACAATTTTAGAAAGCATAAACCACACAGGTTTACGTTTCATAATCTTAATGTGATTTTAATGTAAGTATTTTAAAGCATGACTGATTTATATAAAATAAATTGTGTTACATGAGTTCTGGAGAGTCTCTTCATTCAGATTATCTTAATAAAAAATAAAAAAACACACAGTGGTGATAAATGTGAGCCAATGTGAGAGTAAAGATTGTTGAAAGTGTATTGAGTGTGAATCAGATGTTCAGTGTTTTATTAGTGAATAATCAAAGACTGTTTATCAGCTGAAACTCACCTGAGTTTGGAGTCACTGCAGTTTGATTCCTCACTGAAAAACACATTCACAATTATCATCATTCACTTGAAGATTCACAATAGCTTCAACACAGAGTTTGATGTCAATCACTTTTACTTACCTCTGAATCCAGTCACAATATTGAAATGAAGCTGGAATTAAAGATGGAAGCATTAGATAATTGTGTATAATGTTCATGAAGGATTAAAAATGAAAACAGATGAGTGTTAAGTGGGATATTGAGTTGATTTACTCCATCAGGAGAATCACAGATGATTTCATGATTCAGATCCACACAGCGAGACGTGACGAGACGATCAGATGAGACAGAAATAACAGGATCAATCAGTCTTTGAGGATATGATGGATCTGCTATCAGAGGTCCATCCTGAACAAATAAAACACCATCAGATCATGAGTTTGTGAATATAATGGTGTAGTTTGAGGACAGAAACACACTCACCTGTGAATACCAGCTCTGCTCACAGTCAACACTGAGTGTTTGATTCAATAAATCAGAGTGAAATTTAAACTCAAAACCTCCATCAGTTCGAATCTCTCCACACGTCACATTTATATTATTCATGATTCTGTGCTGAAAAAGACACAATGTTTTAAATATATTGTTGCATTATATTATTATTGTTCAAGTGTTTAACAAACAGTTAAACATTATGGAAACATGTATTGCTGGGCATTTCAAAGAAGCGAAAAATGAACCTCGACTTTCATAAAATCCATCAGTTCTAAATGACTTTAAAATAATAAATTAAAATAAAAAAATCCTGATGTTTTAACAAACAACGACTTAAATTAAAGCCTGTATCGAAAACAAATATGCCGTATTTCTTGAAGAAGGTACATTTTAAAGTTTAACGATTACATAGAAATATTACTTAACAGTTTATTACTTAACAGGCAGAGGGCGCTAATGTCACTATTCAAACAATAAAAGACACCCAATGTTCATACTATCCATCACAAATAGTATGTGAAATTACAATAAGTGTGTCCCAAAGCATAGTATGCGGGGTGGTCCCCAGATCCGGATGTTTCAGGTCGAATTTTTAAGTGTGGATCCGTGCACACTGTAATGGCTAATATTGCCCACAATCCATTGCGCTTTCTGTTCATAAGTACAAACACGAATACCCATAAAATAACCCATAACATACTTCTCATATTCTGACTGCATGTTTAATAGAACCTGAAGTGTCATTAAAAGCAAATATTCCCTTTAGACATCATAACATTATTGTGATTGTGTCAACGGTCTAAAATCATTGTGAACAATAGGCTACATTCTTAATACGTTCGTCTGGCATAAACATGTTTTGCAGGTTTTTAACTTGGGCAACAGATATAATATACCACAGAAGAAATAAATAGACCAATTAGTCCTGTTGCATTTGCATTTTACATTAACGACATTTTGAATCTGAATGAAAAACTAACATTAAATTAATATTTTATTTCGCAAAACAGCGTTAAATGAAAACTCACTGCAGATCAGGGGCATCGGACAAAGGGGCAGGGGCGGAGCCAGACGATGTAAACATTCGGGGCTTAGCCCAAACCTAGGGGGGTCCGGGGGCATGCTCCCCCGTGTAGATTTTTTCCCAATTACGTCAGCTTAATGCACTATTTTTCAGGCTGTTTGAGATAATATAATACCTAAAAATCTATACACTATCTGGGAAAATGATGATAGTTAGGGAACTCAGTAAAAAAAAAATAATAATAATAATAATAATAATAATAATTCACCCAGTAGAGCCTACAAGAGGAAATGAAACAAAGTTGAAGTTATTTTAAACGGGCGTGCCGAAAGGTAGGGGCGTGCCAAAAGGTAGGGGGCGTGCCAAAAGGTTTCTCATTGGTCTCGCTTTTACTGTATTGGCCAATCAGCGTTAAACTTTTGTTCAACACTCCAGTCCAGCAGGTGGCGGTAAATCACTTTCCAATTGGCTTGCAAACCGCCAAACAAACTTTAAGAAGAAGAAGGCCAATCAGCATTAAGTAATTTCCTTTAGGCAAGAGAAAATTGCGGTGGTAAGTGTAATTCATCATATGTTTATCTATGCTTTATATTACATAGTTATATTACAATAGTTTGTTCTAATGCAAATTACTTTGCGTTATATCTCAAAGCTTTTAGTAATTAGTTTAACGTTACTGTTGTTGATCATTATAAGGTTGAAGACTACAGAAGGTTAACATAATGTTTAATATAAAAACAATGTAAAAAAATGTGCATACAAACATATACACACACACACACATATATATATATATATATATATATATATATATATATATATAAAATGAATAAAAGCAATCAAATATATTTTTTTATTCTGAAAGTCATCTTAAAATGTCACAGATGTACAATTTATTTATTATGGCAATATTGCCAATATGTGTATATTTTACTTTCTTTTGTTAAAATTGTGGCTGTTAATGCACATCTAAATATGCTGGCCTGAATGTGTCATTTTTTACTTATTATAAATATTACTAATTGTTATTTTAAATGTTATATAGATAAAAAAATAAATAAAAAGTTTATTGCATTCATTCAGAGTTTTTTTTTTACTTGTGTAGGTATTGTTGACTGGAAATCTGTCAGTCCAGAAGTGAGGAAAGAACACAGAGTGGAGTTTGAGCTCACCAGGTGCGCTTGCTGTGGATACATCTACAAAAACACCTTTGGATACAGTGACAATGGAAAGAAGGGGGACTTCACAGCATTCTATTCAGACAAAGAGCTGGCTTCTGTTCAATGGACTGCTACTACAAAATGAATAAATGTTTTTGTTTACTTGAATTTAAAACAAAACTAAATAAAAAAAATTGTGAATAAAGCTGTGTCTGTTTGCTAAATGAATTGTCATTTAGCAGAAAGTTACTAAACACTTGACTCATTTTTCAATTCTGTGGTGTTTAGTTTTCTGGATCGAGCTAAACATTGTTTTCAGGGTAATATATTTGTAACCCAGGTCCCATGTAGTTAGAAAAATAAAGTTGGAGTGTTTAATACAATGAGACTAGGCCTGGGCTCGTTGTAGGGAAATACAACTTGTTTTGTATGCTTCTTAATAAATGTATATTTGTAATACTCTTGGCTATTCTTATAATGACCACCACAACTATTTTAGATGCAAAAATATTCACAAGTATTTATTTACAACATGAAATAAAGGATAAATGTATCTTAGAATAAAAATAAAACAAATCACATGGGTAAGAAAAAAAAGATGGAAAAAAAAAAAAAAAAAAACTTACAAGCAAATAAACTTCACTTTCCCAAAAGGAAAAAAAAACTTTCTGTGTTTATATTGAAATTTACTAATTAATTATTCCCTCTGAAAAATGTCCAAAACCCGTTGCAGGCCTGTTCGATGACACTTTGCGTGCGGTGGGGCCTAAAAACTGGAATGGCCGCTTCACTCAGAACTGAGCATAAACAAAAAGCACGTGCATGTGAATGTTAGTACTCACGAATCCAGGGAAAGTCAGTAGGGGCAGAAAGGAATGGGGAATAAGAGGCTCAGTACGGCAATGGCGATGGCGATGGCGATAGCAAAGGAAGAAACACAGCACGACAGGTCACAGCACGTCAGCAGGGCAGAAAAAGTAGGGCCTTCGGTTGGAAAACCGTCTCTCTCTCTCTCTCTCTCTCTCTCTCTCTCTCTCTCTCTCTCTCTCTCTCTCTCTCTCTCTCTCTCTCTCTCTCTCTCTCTCTCTCACACACACCAACGTCCGTCTCCTCTTGCAGGTCACACCAAAGTTTATGTCAGGACCACGAGTAGTCGACCTTCACAACAAAACATTAATGTTTCCCACAACACGATGCCTCCTTCATTAGCTCTCTATTCGATAGCGTTTTTATCCTATTTTCTCATGCGTTCTCACTACTCCCCGCACAAACCTGTGCCACTAGTCCCGCCCCTTACACAGCGACGTTACTCTGATTGGCTCGAGTATTAACACAACCAAAAGCAAAACAGGAATTAAATGATTGACATGTGACAGTTAACAGGTTAGGTTATACAGATAAACACAGCTTCTTCTTCTCTACTTTTCTCTCAGATGAACTCGAAGACTTTTGTATGAATTTATCTTTAACTGTAAATAGTCTTATTTATTAAACTGTACATATTATATTTATGCTTTTTTTTCCCTAGCACACCTTTTAACCATTTTTAACTACCATGAACTCTATTTATGAACTTTTTGTTTTGTTTTGTTATTACACGGTTACTTATCTTTTTATGCTCTGTAACATATATGGATTTTGTACAGGGCTACATATTACAATAGGTTTTGTTTGTTAAAATGAATGTATTAACTAACATTAACTGTGAACATTACATTTGTTACAGCATTTTTAAGCTTTGTTTGCAATTAGCATTAGTTAATAAAAAATACAGCTCTTCATTGTTGTTTGTTCACTTCACAGGGCTTTAATGTTAACAAATACAACTTTTAATTTACTTTAACCCAAAAACAGCTAGTGTGACTGTGTTAAGAAGCTTTTGCATCCTAAATATAGTTGTAATTTGTTTTTGATTAATGTACAAATCAAACAGGCTTCAAATTAACCAAAATAGAAATTTCAGAATATACAATTGCAAGTACATAAGGCAGACACATCTGTAAGGTTCTTTTATTTTCTTTTTATTTATTTTATATATATATATATATATATATATATATATATATATATATAGGGGCGGACTTTGCCATTAGGCAAAGGTAGGCGGTTGCCTTGGGCCCCGAGCTGCAAGGGGGCCCCCTCAAAAAAATTTGGTCGAGGTGATTTTTTATTTTTTTTACTATATGGCAAATGTCAAAGATTCTCTGAAAAGTCATCAGAATACTATAGAATATATGTTATGGAAACTGGCGCCTCCCTCGAACACCACACTGTTGGACTATTCCATTATTTCACGTCGCATCTGCTGCAGAACTGCGGAAGTGATTGAAGAAATATTCTACATTTCGTGCTACAGCGTACATTCTGTCAGATACATTCTGGCGCCTCCGTCTCCATACTGTACAACGCAGCATACATCCACATCAAATGATAACTCAGCGGCAGAGTTCCACTCACGCAGGGGCGTAATTTCCATTGAGGACGCACTTTTCAAAATCCCGTTTGTGTCCTCCTACTTTCAAATGGCTTTGTTAAAGTAATCTCTTGTATTATAACATGCTCAGCGCCGTCGAGAGTTTCGCGCGATTGTTAAAACCAAAAATAAAACGCGCACGCACATTCAAAAGCAATTTTATTACCTCAAGTTTAGAGAGTGACTTCCCAATGCGCGCAAATTAGGCTACATAAAATATCTAGGCTGTTATTAGTATGTGAGCAGATAATAAGATGATAATGTTGTCTATAGCTCTGTATCATGCTTGAAAAATTCGGTCTCTATTTGCAATTTGAATATTAACAGAGTAGCCTACTTTGATTATGGCTGCATTTGTCAACACCACTAAGAACGAACTGTGTCGTTTATTTTTTGTAATTTCTACTGTAGATTGTTTAAAAATGCAGTGGCTGCCTCTAATTTAAATGGCTCTAATAGAGAAATTAACCAGCTTGTTCATGTACTCATGTTTACATTCATTCTTGTCCCTTGCTTAAGGCGTAACATAAATATATTAAAGGCTTTCAGAATTAGCCCATTTGCTTGTAAAACATCGACAATCAGAATCGGCCATGAGTAATCAAGATCGGTGCATCGTGCATTACTAAAAACAAATTGGGTGCTCCTAATTTTTTTTTTTTTTTTTTTTTTTTTGGTGCTCCTAACTTTTTGAACGTGGGGGCACCAGTGCTACCAAGTAAAAAAATTAATTTCAAGCCCTGTGCAGGTAACAGCACTTCCGTGTTCACTTTTGGCCATTATAGTAATGACGAAGACTGTAATACAGCATTTTACATTTATGTGTCCATATTGATCATTTACATGATTTACGCGTGTGTTTCTTCTCGCTTTAGTAAAACAAGATAGAAGACTATAAACAACTTTTCCAATTTAGGCAGCAGCAAACAGATCTAGTTAGGAGATTCTGCTTGGAAACCAAGGTAAATAGAACAAATGGCAACTCTTCCTTGTGAATAGATAATAAATATTATTGCACAGGTAATATATTATGAGAATACGATTTTACAGTTTTACAAGGAGGAACAAAATATGTAGAGGGCCCCATGTCTGTGTTTGCCTTGGGCCCCAAAATGGCTAAATCCGCCCCTGTATATATATATATATATATATATATATATATATATATATATATATATATATATATATATATATATATAGATAGATAGATAGATAGATAGATAGATATAGATATAGTAGTAACCAAATTTGAGTTACAAAATCAAAATAAAAGAATACTACAATAAAATAAATAATAAAAATAAATAAATAATAAATAAAATACATTTACATGACTTTGCAAAGGGGTTATAAAATATTATAATACACTAAACTCAGTAAAAAAAAAAGTTAATTTAATAGCCTCATTACTCGTAAGGGTACACAAAGATGAAGTTAGAATTTTGAGATCATTTATGAAGTGAGGAAAGGGAAATAGCGAAACTATAACCTAAACTTTCCGTGGTGATGACGTCAGTAACCCGCGCAATGCAGGCAGTTTTCGCAAAACCTTTTGGCACGCCCCTGCTTTTCGGCGAGACCAATGAGAAACCTTTTGGCACGCCCTCGCCTTTCGGCCCATTGCTCCAGGCTGCAGTTACCCCTACTTGTTTTAAACAAGTAATAAAAACTCAGTGAGTGTTTTAGCGCAATTTTCTCACGTCATGGGATCACAACACTAAGAGATAGTAAATGTTTTCCTGGATTTTTTTTTTTGTGCGTTCCCGAAATTAGACCTTCCTTTACATAATGCCGAAAACCCGAAGTCAAAACCCCCCGCTCCGCCCCTGACAAGGGGTAATAGTGGAACAGAGTAACAGGGGCGAACACCCCCCTGGCTGATTTCTTCAAGGAAGTATGAGCATGAGGCGCCAATAAAGCATGTGCAGTATGAATATTATCACTGTGTCTTATAAGAAATAAGCAATGTTGCAACCCTCCTCACTCTCCCCTACTCGCACATATTGTCTAATAAATAGGATATAATGCATGGTTTTATCACAGCAGAGTAAAATAATCGAGCATCATTGTATTAAAGACTTGCTTTTCCCCCCTCAGAGTTACACATGCAGTTTCTTTCTTTCTTTTTTTTTTTTTGAAAGCAAAAACTTTGTTTCAACAATAAGTTTATAAACCTGCTAATCACATAAACATTTCACAATCGATATGTCTTTAAACGTAAATCATACCTGAAGGAAATCCTTGGTCAAAAAAAAAAAAAAAAAAAAAAAAAAAAAAAGATTGCAAAATGACTGTTCACCGGAAACCTTCTGGATGAATTGTAGCTCGTGGCGTGCACCGCTATTTATTTATGAATCGGAGGGAGACGCGATAGAGGCGTGTTTAGGGACAGGATGCGCTGAGACTGAACCACATCCGGAGAAAAATAAGTGTTCACGCTGACAGACCTGTTGTCAGCCATATCAAGACAGAGGCACATCTCGATTTTAATGGAGCAAATTCCTTGGAATGCTTTAAAACTGTAATTTATGCAGTTATAAAGTATAATAAATTGTGCTGTTCAGTTCAATATTGAAGATCCGAAGCTTGTATAAAAAATAAATAGTTTTCATTGAAGCACTCGGAGCTTGATTTGTGATCTATGACTTCTGAAGCTTAGTTTGCATAAAACCACGTGAATGCTTATGTATCTGGTACAAACGACACCTCAGAGTCGCTTACTTTATATTGTAATGCGAGAGCATTGTTTCTTTTCCTTTATATTGCAATTTATAGCCTATATTAAGTTCAAATGAACTTGAAATAACAGCCTAAGGACTGAGGCGGCTTAAAGAAACCTGATAGATTTAATTTATGAATTTATGTTTCCTTTATTTGACTTATTTTAGTGGCCGTACACCGACACAAATGAATGATTTTGACAATGGCCATTATTTATATATACAATGCAATAAACATAGTCAGCTGTACAAAACCAAACGTGACACTAGGCTGTAATGAAACACAGCACCGTGTTGAAAAGCTTCGAACGAAAAATTGTCTTATACACCGACAAGGGGGATTCCGTTCCAGCTCTTGAGGTCTGTTCCTCTGTTAACTCAGCTGCGGTGGGAGGGACTGTTTTTTTTTTCAGTCTTTGCCATTTGCAATGGATATCACAGGAAGTCACAGTATTATACTAGAACATACCCCAAATATACTCTAGAATACGTTGTAACACTTACTAAATTTAACCATTGTTTCATTACAGCATTTGTATACCCGCAGTAGAGTAGACCAGGTACAATTGGTACACTTTTCCATTGCTTTTTCCATTTCCACACCAAACCTAGGGACTGAACCGAAGAGATTTTTCTTAAGACATTTCATTTAATTGTCTACTAAAATATTAATAAGTATTACCATCCATAAGAATGTCATATTTGCAGCAATTTTTTGTCCCAACTGTAACCATTGTTACGTCCTCCCTTTCTTTAATCCAGGGGTAAATCGGGAACGAATAACAATAAATTGGTTCTCCCGCTCTCCAGGCTTTCAAG
>NC_133361.1:5909999-5929247 GCF_049309525.1 Garra rufa
CCTCTTTTATCAAACGCGGCCACGTTTTTGTTAAATTAGCCTACTCATTTAGCTAAATTATTAATTTAAAATTAAATTAAATTAAAATTATTTAAAATAAGTATAATAATATATTGTGCAACAGTTTAGTCAAACGAGGGACAGATTTTATCGTGCAATTTCCTTAAAAGGAAGAAACGAATTATCACATTGATTATTTAATTATTTGAATTACGATATCCTGCATGATTCACTTACAAGGGAGAACGAATTATTACACCGAGCAGACTAATTTAGTAAAGAAGGGAAACGAATGATTATATTGAGCGAATGATTTAACCCATTTAATCCCACCGGTCACAATAGGTGACAAAAAGGTTTTCATTTATAAAGCTTTAAAATCCTCACTGACTGGTGTTTTAGTGCACCTACTGCAAATGTGGATAAAAAATAAGGGTCTCAATTAAATATGTGCAGTTTCACATGGTAAGTGCAAAATTTCACATGCCCAAAGCAGTTTATTTCCTGTTTGCATCATGAGAAAATTCTATGATGGAACGAATTATTGTGCACACGATTTACTTCAAAAACAGGGAACGAATTATTATATTGTGAGCATGATTTAATAAAATAAACGAATTATTAGTATTATTAGTACCGGGTTCCATACTACTTATAGCGGTTTATAACTAAAAGAAAATGTTAAACGAAATCAGAAAATGTTAAACAGTTTTTTTTTTTTTTTTTTTTTTTTTTTTACTTAATACAATTAAGATTTTAGTCGTATCCTCGTCTTTAGTGTGGCTGTATTTACGTCTTCGCTTTAGATGATACAGGCATTATTGCAGCCTATGTTTTTCTAGTACTCCTTTTAGGAAATGTACATTAGAATAAATATTTTTTTCTTGTAAAATAAAATACGTGTTTTTTTAAGTCACATGTCTATCAATCTAAAGGAACTTCAAATCGTGTCTTTCTTTTCTAAATTCACGTCATCCCCTTCATATTATTATTATTGTTATTATTATTATTATTATTTTTTATTTTTTTTTGGAGCTAAAATCTTTTAATTTGTAATACCCATACAGCAACACGAGTTCACGCAAAGAAACACGATCCCAGCTTGTGATTTCCAGCAGGAGCGTTTGCGCCCTCTAGCGATCATGACCCGTATTTACAAAACATTAGGTAACTTGGCGTGTAAACTCTAAATGTTTGCTATTTAGTGCATTTCACCAAGCGTTTTAATGCTAAAATAGCTCCTAAATACTTGAAATGTCAGGAGAAGTGAAGAGGACTCCCAAGTCACCAAGACTTTGACAAAATAATATCGCACTCTAATGTTTCTATGAACAAATCTCTGACAGAGACCCCTCCCCTATCTTATTATCATGTTACGGAAGCTGCTTTAAAGCAATATGTTACTGCTATAATTAAAGAAGACTTCAAACATCCCAAAGGGGTTTTGCCGTTTTATATGATTTATCTGTTTAGGTGATAAAATGATGAAAAACGGATGAGCAAAAGTCTGTCACAAAGACTTTAACAAACAAACTGCCAAAGGATTACAACAACAAAACAACTTACAATCGAGTCTCCCTGTTGCCGCTCCTTTTCATGCGTTCAATTGTACATTTTACACTTTTCCACTGTTCTGCAGAAGTTCTTGGGCGATTTCCAGATTTATCAGCGCTCTTTGGTCCATCCAGATCTTCTCCACGTACAATCCCATGATGATGCACCTGCTTCTCAATTCGTTTAGTTTCATTGCATAACAGCTTCATCCTTATTCTGTTGCATAATTTTATATTTAAACGTTCTTTCTCTCAGTATAGTGTTGCCAGCTTTCGTTGTGCTTCCTGAGGCGCCAATTTTTTAAATATTTATGACGAATCAGCAAAACAAGCATCTGCACTTCCTCAAACACTAAACAAGGCAGCGGGAAAAATAACAGCAAAAATTCATAGAGAAAATAAATAAATACTAGACAATTTTACAATATCCAAAAACATGACAATAGATTAGAATAGATTATAACGAAAGAAAATACACAATTTTGGCTTTCTTTCTTTCTTCCTTTCTTTCTTTCTTTCTTTCTTTTGTTGATGGCGGATTGCAACCAAGGTGTATACCGCCACCTACGGTACAGGAATGTGTAACAGCATGTCTTTGTGATTTTATATTCTATTTAATAATCCAGTATTTTTAGGAAATTAAAATAATGCCTCTCTAGTGTTCCTTATCCCTTCTCTCTTTCCTTCTGTTCCCAGTATCCCCATCAGATTCCACTCCCTTCCTGCATCCTGAACCCTATCCTGGAGCACACTAATGCACACTGCAAAATAACATGTTCAGTGTATTCCCCACAGAACAATTTTGGGCTGCATGAAAAGCGTCACCTAAATACACGCTAATTTAAAAATAATGTTGTAAAATGATCGTTTCAAACATTTATGTTAAAAAAAGGTACTGTTTTCCTTGCACTGATTTATAGTTAATAATATTAAAGAAATAAGAAAAAAGATTAGATTATTAATACTTAAGATCAGTCAGTGCAAGTTTCTTTCAGCTGAAACAGCTCAGACTTACATTTTAGTCTAGGACTAGGCTTAAGCCTTGTCTGTGAAACCCAGGTAAGTCTGAAAAACACTCTTTTGTTTTAGAGAATTTTCTCCACGCGCTAAACATATATTTACTCCTCAGGCCTTTTCTGACGGATCATCAAGGCCCCTCAGATACACAATAAACTCATTGTTAGAAACTAAAATGTACTTTGTTTTCTATGGCTGCATTTCAAAGAGTAGAGTTAAATATTATCTTGATTTCTTTCTGGGTGTTTTTGGGAAGTACCTGATAAGAATAAGAGCCTGAGCACTCAACCATAAAGAAGTGTTTGTATAATGTGGGTATCTGTGTTCACAGAACTAGGCTTCTCTCCCGACTCTCCCCGGATGGATTGGACATCTTCAGACGACCCGCTGCTAGATGTGCTGATATACGTCCTTGGTGGGCCCTTCACGCCAAAAACCAAATCCCTGTTGCCATCTAAATAATCTTCAGAGATATGCTTTGAACTTCATGTCCATGTGTGGAGATATCACTTTCAACCAACCAGAATACATCTATTTTAAATTTTAATAATATTTCACAATATTACATTGTTTTTTACTGCATTTTTAATCAAATAAGTGCAGTAAAGGTGGGTAAAAAAAGCACATTAATAATGGAGTCCAATAATGGATATCTGGCGCCACCTGCCGAACACTCAGCAAATACCAAAATTAATGAAATGACACTACCGTTTCGAGTTATTATTGAAAATTTGGAAAAAACATGTCCCAACAAGAAAAGTGCTCATTCTGTTGGAAATGAAGAACATTTTCATAAATCAAAAGAATCAAGGTTATAATCCGAGGGTCAGTTGCACATATGTAAGGTTCTTTTATAGTTTTCTTTTAATTTTGTATTAATTTAATTATCAAATCTGGCCCATTGCCTACAAAATCACTTGTCCTCAGATAGGAGATAATCATTTCAGCTTGATTAAAAAAGCAAAAAGTAATCATTTAATTGAATAATAATTTTACTATATGAAAGAGTACATTGTAATATGTATCACAAATTACAAACACTATGTTTGAATAATATTTACAATTATTTTTGGTTGCACAAAATGTGTCCCACATATGCGTCACCACCGTCAGATATTTATAAAAAGCAATAAAATCAGGCAACTACAAGTTCAACTGCATTCCTGAGGACCACATTATCAAATCTTCAGCTCTACTGTATGCTTCAAGATCAGCCAAGCTCCTGTAAATTTGCTATTTTCTCTTAAAATTGTTCATATTTTTGGACACTGCTACTGTGGCAACCATAACATGTCAACACCGTCTCTTTTGTATAAATAATATTAGATTTGATTATGACATAAATGTATACTTTTTAAAAACAAGTCTGAAGTAGCTAGCAACAGAGTGAAAACAAGATGGCTAATGTGAACAACTAATGCATATCATGGGGAATAGTAGGTTTTTGTCACCACCGTCAGATGTCACCACCGTCAGGTTTTCTGTCTGACGATGTTGAAATATTTGAAAAATGTTTTATCAGAGTGCTCAGGATTGCTATTTGTTGGACCAAATAGTTAAATAAAGTTGTTAAACAAGAAGCCGTTGACTTGAGTGGTATACAATTTGGAATTTTATGTTGTAATGAGGCCACTGTCACCACCGTCAGATTAGTGTCACCACCGTCAGAGGGAGTTTTAATTTTTTTAAATAAATATGCATAGGGGCCTACAATATATTTTGTAAGTGCTGCTGAGTTATTAAAGTAATAGTCTCTTTTAATACAAAAATACATTTGTTAAATAAAAAACATTTTTTGTTTGATTTAAGCAAAAAGTAAACGTTGTAAAACACTAAAAAGTAAAACGCCTATTTTATGAAAAAAATACAAAATGGGGAGGTGACACCAGTACATTGCTGAAAAGCTAAGACCTTGGTCTATAATAATATACATTCAGATGGTGTAATTAAACACTTTTTTTTTTTTGAAAATTAAAACCTGTTTTATCCAAATTCTCAAGAATCACTGTATTATTATTATTATTATTATCAGAAAGTGTAATTACAGTTACTAGCACATTGGTGCTCCGTCTATGATTTTCTAATGTGTATTGATGCTTTAGGAATTAAAAAAGTCATACTAATAAAATACCTAATTTTACTCTTCTTAATTGCACTGATCACAGATTTGACTTATTATTTACCTCCCAGGAATCACTGTCTCTGTTCACTCCCTACATAGACAGCTCTTTTCTGCAACGCTGACAATACAGGCAGAGCACTAGGTTTTAGATAAGAAGATCTGAGAAACAACAACATCTGAGATCCTTCTGAAAACACATTAAACATCCTTCTCAACCTTTTGACCTTACACAACTTCACGATATTCAGGAATAATAATGGTTTAAAAAGCACATCTTTTGAGTCCAGGGGCCTCATTTATAAAACTTTCTTACGCACTGATTTGATCTTAGAGTGTTCATACGATCAAATCCACGTCAAAGTACAGATTTATAAAAACCGTCTTTGACCTGGAAAAGTAGGCTACTTATCTCCACGTCAGATTCCAGCTTGGCGTACGACCGTTTCCTTGTGGTAATGCCTGGTATTGCAGATAGTTCAGCCTCACTATAATTTGATTTCTTGCGCTCCTTTTTACTTGCGATTGTCACAGAGTTTTTGCTTTAGGAATGAGCTCATTTTAAATGTTAATTAATTAAGCAGGGGCGTTTCGACGGCGGAACATTCAGCTGCACACAATTCCACGATCATTTGTGATTTATAACCGAATGACTGACGTACGCATGGATTTCGTGGTACGTTCGTTTTCTCTGAATCGCTCTTACGGTCAAATCAGAAAAGTTCTTAGATTAAATCAAGGATGGTTTTTACGCAAGTCTTTATAAATGAGGCCCCTGATGTCCATCTTCTTAATTTAGATTAATTCGGTGAATCAGGTTCATCAGATCTGAGCTGCATTTGGACACCAGTTTCAGGATCCCTGAGAGAATCAGATTCAGATTCAGAATCACAGAGTCTAAAATGTAATGCAAATGTTAATGTGATTTAGTTGAACTCAAGTATTTCTTTCTCTAGCTTTGATTCACTCAAAAGAAAAGAAAGCATCTGAAAGAGATTGAAGCAGATTTTTAAATACTACTATATTCATCAAAGTATTTCCCTTTATTGACAGAGATTTTACAGTTTAGGCCACTGATTACATCAATAAATATGACTTTATATCAGAGGAGTAATGGTCTGTAGAAAGATCAAATCATAAACAATATTTTCACTTTTAATGTTTCTAACAATCACATAAACCATAATTTAGTGACTAGAGACTTTCTGACAAATTAAAGTCTCACGTCTCGCCTGAGTTTCTTTTTCCGCCACAAGAAACAGATCAAGATGATGATGAAGATGACGATTAAAATAACAATCAAAATCCACAGCCACTGATCTACACAGGAAATGATGAAACATACAATCAGCTGATCAGTAACACTATGATTGAACAATTTTTGAAAAAGCAAACCATTTAGTTTCATAATCTTAATGTGAGTAGTTAATAGCATGACTGATTAATATGAAATAAAGTAGGAATGAACACACAAAACAAACACTAAAGAGTAACAGATTGAAATAATTTGTCAAATTCTATTTTACCTGAGTGTTGGAGAGTCTCTTCATTCAGATCACCTTACAAAAAATAAATAAATAAATAAATAAAACACAGTGGTGATAAATATGAGCCAATGTGGGAGTAAAGATTGAAACTGGATTGAGTATGAATCAGATCTCTAGTGTTTTATTAGTGAATAATCAAAGACTGTTTATCAGCTGAAACTCACCTGAGTTTGGAGTCACTGCAGTTTGATTCCTCACTGAAAAACACATCATTAATCAAACATATGAATGTATTTGATCTAAAAAAATGGATCTCAGTCATAACTCACTTTCCCAAATCCCTATGAATTACACAGACAAAAAAACACTGATGTATGATGCTTTTGTGTTTCGCAATAGAAAAAAATAAATAAAAAATCATATTTCCAATGACATGAGTAAGAATTCTGTGTGATCCATCTCTTTAAAGATAATCTGTTCATTAGAAACATCAAGAGCTGAAAGTGTTGCTCTCACCTCTGAACAAAGTCTCATCCTTTGACTGAAATGAAGGAAAGAAGTGTTAGAGGATCATTTATAATGTTCATGAGTGTTTTTTATGTTTAATATCCTGAACACAATCATCACCACTTCTGTGGTTAAATATGAAAATAAATGAGTGCTGAGTTGATTTACTTCATCAGCATGACAGATGATCTCATGATGAAGTTGATCCACACAGTGAGACGTGACGAGATGATCAGATGAGACGGAAATAGCAGGATACATCAGTTTCTGAGGATGTGATGGGTCTGCTATCAGATGCTTATCCTGCTCCAAATCAAACAAAATACAATTAAGTAATGTATCTGTGTGTGTGTGTGTGTGTGTGTGTGTGTGTGTGTGTGTGTGTGTGTGTGTGTGTGTGTGTGTGTGTGTGAACAATGAAGGTGTTTCATGACGCCATAGAAAAACCTTTTTATTTAAATGGTTCCATAAAAACCTTTAACATCTGAAGAACCTTTCACTTTCACAAAAGTTTCTTTGTGGCAAATAAGGTTCTTCAGATTATAAAAACGCAAGAAAGAGATGTTTTTTTTTAAAGAACCTTAGACGGAATGGTTCTTTGTGGAACCAAAACTGGTTCTTCTATGGCATCACTGTGAAGAAAGCATTTAAAGCACCTTTATTTTTAAGATTTTGAGGACAGAAACACACTGACCTGAGAATACCAGCTCTGATCGCAGTCAGGATTATTGGTGTGGTTCAGTAGAACAGGCAGAATCTGATACACAAACCCCACTAAGGTATAAATCTCTGCACACGACACTGTGACGTTGTACATGTTTGCACTCAAATGAAGCACCTGTTTTTTAACCACAGAAAAAAAAAAAGTTAATTATTGCATAACAAGTGTTTTCTTGGAATAAACAAATATCATTTAACAGTGAAAATGTTCAGGGGATCATCTTCTATAATTTACTAAATGCAGATATATTTCTAAAAGTACATATATGAGTAGGGAAGCATTTCAAAGAATATTCAGCATTTAAATGGATTCCCCTTCACTACATCAAATGTTGCAGAGTTGCATGTTTTATTTTGTGAATTTTGTATAGAAATTTGTTAAATATTCTCTATGCAACTATCTATATTTTATATAAATGGTTAAAACAATATATATATATATAAAAAAACGTCTTAATAAAGTAATTGTTTTCTGGTTCCTTTTATTTAACAAAACAAAACATTATATACTTGTATACTCACATTATAACCTCATTTATGTTGCAAGAGGCAAAGAAACTGACATGATTGCTTGCTGGAGTGCACATGAACTCCACTGGAGGGCACTCCACCCTGGACTCTTGCCTTTGCTTCTTGGACTCCATTTCCTATGTGTCCCTCGCCCCTCATGTGATCATGTCATGTGCCTCCCATGTTCTAACTGGTTCCTTGTTAACATGTGTCTTGTTCTCATTGGTTGGTTTTGTCATGTGTTCTCCTTGTCTTCTATATAAGCTGTTTGTAAGATGGCTGATTATTCTGTAATTTTACAATAGCTTAGCATAGATCATTGAATCCTATGAGACCAATATAGCATTCCGTTCAAAAATGACCAAGGAGTTTTATAATTTCATGCAGCTTCTGAAGTTTGGTCACAATTTCAAAAAGCCAGTCACATTGGCAGTTACCTAGCTGGGAACTTATTTCAGGTGCTGCGTGAAATTAGCGAAACTCATTGGTCATTTTTGAACACAATGCTATATCGGTCTTTTAGGATTCAATGATCTATACTAAGCTATGCTAAAAGAAAAGGATATCGCCAGAACAGGATGAGCCTATTTCCAAAAAAAAAAAAAAAAAAAAAAAAAAAAAAAAAAAAGCGGAGTGTTCCTTTAAATAAATAGCAGATTCTTAATTTTTTTATACATTTTTTAAGTGCTTTCCCAATTTTTGTTTAACGCATCAAAAATGAATGTATATTTTATCTGTTGTGCTTAATATACAAAACTACTTTATTTAACTACTTTACTTTTTTTTTTTTGCATACATTTTGGCCTTATTTGTATTGTCAAATTATGGAGTTGGTAGTCCGTTTTATTTTAACAGTATAAACTAAACAAATATAATTGTAAGTCACAGGCTGCATGATATAGAAACTATAACATGTATAAAGTTAGGCTATGTTTGCCATTGTTTTGGCCATTATAGACTTAATTTTAATAATAATAAAGAGTAATTTTGTCATCACTAGATTAAGGATTTGATAGTTTATCGTAAAATTGTGGACTGATTATTAATGTTATTAATATTGTTTTTCCCTTTTAGCCAATTGCAAACAGGACAACACAAGAAATTAACTATCAAACGAATTGATTGACTCTAAACTGATAACTACTCGGTTAATAATACACTGAACACAGAAATCGCAGTTTTCCTAATCGTTTACACATTTATCATTGCTATAGAGTAATGATAAAAGGGAACATATTCAAAAAGCAAGAACGAATAAGCAAAAAATTATCATAATATATATACATATATATATATTAGTGGTGGGCATAGATTAATTTTTTTAATCTAGATTAATCTAGATTAAATCTTGAAATTAATCTAGATTAATCTAGATTAAAATGGCTAATTTGAATTCTGCTGAAGGCATTCAGAATATGTGTGCTACCCAAATAATGACTAAAAGTAAGTCTTTGAGAACGGGTTTCTCAAGCCAGGTGGCGCATTAGACCAGGCGCTCATCTCCTGTTTCCAAAATGCTTTACAAACTGCTTGACAATTGCATTTACAACACAATTAACTATACAAACTTGTGTAACCAAGTACTTCTGCTCAAAAGGCTGTACGACGTGCGAGTTCCAGTAAAATATACAGGCGCGCGGGTATGGATAGCCTATCTGCGTGCATCTTCCAATAAACTGCGTTGCTTTTAGAAGCGTCAATTCAGTTGTTGCATATAGTTTAATGTCTTTATTTCGGGATTATCAAAGTAAATTATAACTCAAACTTGAGATTTTACCTGGGTACAGCAGATTTTCACTGGGGCACGTGCCCCAGTAAAAAGGGTCTAGCAACGCACGCACCTGCCCTGAAGCGGCTTCATAACTGCATCCATGTCAGCGCGTCTCATTTGATGTGGTAATTTCACAGAAGTTGAAGACTCGTTCTCGCCCCCTACAGTGCAATTCAACTAGATATACGTCATCCGCGCTAAAATATCAAGGTGAAAGTCATCATATATTGCGTAGTTTAGACCCAGCTCCCAACCCAACTTTGAGAATAGATTAACGGCGATATTTTTTTTATCGCCCGATATGAGTCTCACGTTAACGCAGCACGTTAACGCCGATAACGGCCCACCACTAATATATATATATATATATATATATATATATGTGTGTGTGTGTGTGTGTGTATAATAAAACAAATATTACAATACAAAAACAAATGTATAATAAAACAAAAATATTTGCAGTAAACCATATTTCAGTTAAATTGTCAGCATTTAAATCAATAAATCAATGCATTAGGCTATGCATTTCCCTTAAGTTATAAATCTTTAAAACGGCGGCGATAATACACAAACACACATTTTAACAGTTACACGTTTATAAGATTAATATGACAACTTTTCTATTTCGATTATTTTGTCCTCTCTGAAATTCTTAACATGCTTCATTCATTCTCTCACAGACGCGGTTTCTTTCAGAATACAAAAAAAGTACATCAAAATGACAACTTCTCTATTTCGATTATTTTGTCCTCTCTGAAATTCTTAACGCCTTATGCTTCATTCATTAACTCATTGACGCGGTTTCCTCCAGAATACAAAAAAAAAAAAAAAAAAGTACAGCGACCGTATTTCTAAAAATCCATCTTAAACATAAAATCCTCATCTACAAAAACCTGTATTTGAAAATGTATTCCATACCTCGAATCGCCTCCTTCCCCGGTCAGTGTAGACAACGCAAGTGCAAGGACCCTGGACAAACGGGAGACAGTTGGTGCACTTAGCGGGGTTCCCCTTGTTCTTGCACGCCTGGCTGTAGAGGGATTCCCCTCAGTGGTTGAGGATTAAACGCACTTGGTTATTTTAGTAAATATTCCGGTCCATGTTGATTTTTGTAACGTGATTAACCCTACTAAAGAACGTACGAATTGTGAGATCAGGCTGGATTTGCTGCTCATCCACCACTCAATGCTGTTGGAGATCAGCAGGTTTTTAAATGGAGGCGCTTTTTCTTATTTGGTCCTGTAGACTAGTAGCCTATATATATATCTGACAATCTTTTTTTTTTTTTTTTTTTTTTTACCCCCAGCTAATTACTGGAAGAGGAGGGTTGGCCGGGCGGAGAACTGCTCTTTATCGAAGGTTTCCGTTGCTGCTGGTGAGTCATTTTCCTTTTGTTCTTTTGGTTTTAGTTTTTCAGGTAGCTTTGCAAGTGGGTCTCTTGAAACTTAATTTAAAATATTTTACTGTAATATTATGGGTCATTTGAGCGTTTTTTACAGGACCTTTTTAATGATGAATATCTTGAAATGAGCATTTGCATTACTTCATTCTTTAAACTAATCCCTAAATATCTATTTAAATACCTTTAAAATGGCTAGGTCTAAGAAAGGAGAATTAAAAACCAACCAGTGGTGCACCATTAAAACAAACCTAAAAAATTATCTTCATAACATAAACTTTCATGAGAAAACGTTTTGAAATTCTTATTAACTTTGATAATTTGATCATTTGCTACAGCATTCATGAACTCTGAGGACTGTGTCAAAACTTTCACCCCACTTGGTCTACATTATTTACAAATTCCTTACCTTAAGATAAAACCAATACATGAACTCCATGACCACATGACGTATCGACTCAGATTAGTCTAAGCATGCGCAGCATAAAACAATTTGCAAAATCAATCGATTTGATTGAACAGAGAGCTCTTTTGATTTAAATTTACCAGAGTTACTGAAACAGTCGAGCACAAGTTACCTGATATTAGCGCACGCTTTTTTTGCTAATTTTTTTATTTAAATAATTTCGTAGACATAAAAAAAACGGACCAATCCAACAGATTAAAACGTGATAATGCCAGTCAATTCGACTAGAATTCATCTCTTAGTTGTCTTCTTTGGTATTATTTCCTGTCATTTAATGGACAAACCATGGTAATCACAAATTAACAATGGTTATAATAGTACTTGTAGTAACGCTGGTTATACAAATAGCAATCAAACCACCAAATACATGGTTACTATACTCTTACCATAGGCCTAATAGTTAATTTTCATTAGGACAAAACATGACCCTTGATAATGCTAAATCATGTTCAGTTTTAAGATTTTACTGTAAAGATATATTTAAGATGTAGCAATTATTGTAGTGATTTTAACATTTAGGCAAGATAAAACACAAACAGACGGTCCTAATGTAATACTTACATAAATGTAAGCCTATACTATGTGCAAAACAAATTACAATGAGGTGGTTGTTTTACAAGGTGGAGACGTGTTGTTGAAGTTGTGACAGGTACAAGAAATTTTGTGAAAAAGTGAAAACACACCTTTGAGAGACAGAGATATGTCAGGGAAAATGAAGAGCAAAGGAAATGTGAAGTTCAAGAGATAACCTTTAATTATTTATTGTGGCCACAGACTAAGAATTTAAACTTTTTTTTTTAATGTGATGATGGCCATAAAAACAATAGTGTTGTCTGTGGATTCAAAATTGAGTGTGAGATTTCCCACCCTGAATTTTTGTCCCAGTCCGCCCCTAACCATGGTTACTATAGTTAAACTATGGTAACCACAAATTAACAAAGGTTTTGATACACTTTAAGGTATTTGTAGTAAAACAGTGGTTATACAAATTGTAATAAAAAAAAAAAAAAAAAAACTAACAAAAAAACAAAAACAAAACAAAACAAAAAAAAAAACACGGTTACTACTATACTTTTACCATAGGCCTAAAAAAACCTTGGTTAATTTTCCTAAGGACAAAACAAGACCCATGACAATGCAAAAACATGTTCAGTATAATGATTTTACTAAAGATATATTCAAGATGTAGCTATTATTGTAGGCTAACAATTTTGACATTTAGGCAAGATAAAACAATAGCACAAGGTCCTAATGTAACACTTACATTTTTATAAAAAGGTCAATGGATGTTCAAGAGATTCAGTGGCATTCATAATCTCTTATTTTCACCACCTAAAATTTGTCTAATGGAAATTCTGATTGGCTGGTAACTTCAGAAAGTACCATATATGTATGTGTGTGTGTGTGTGTGTGTGTGTGTGTGTGTGTTTGTTTTTGTGACATATCAGGACACAAATTGGTGTAATAACATGGGTATGACATAGGTATTACAAGGAGAGGGTGACTTATGAGGACATTGCCCATGTCCCCACTTTTCAAAAGGCTTATAAATCATACAGAATAAGTTTTTTTGAGAATGTAAAGATATGCACAATCTCCTGTGAGGGCTAGGTTTAGGTGTAGGGTAGGGTTAGGGCGATAGCAAATATCGTTTGTACAGTATAAAAACCATTACGTCTATGGAATGTCCCCACAATTCACAAAAACAAACATGTGTGTGTGTGTGTGTGTGTGTATATATATATATATATATATATATATATATATATACACACATCAGAGGTCGCGTTAACCGAAAATTTTCCGTCATTGACGGAATTATTTAATCAGTGACAGAAAAATCTGAAGGCTGTCCGTCACTTTGACGGAATACACCACACAGAGGGTGATCTATTGTAATTTGTAACTGTAGTTCCCACCCCTGTCCAGTTGGTCGCAAATGCGCCCCAGTGTTGCAGCAGAGCACGTTATCCAGAACAAAAAAAGAAACTCTTACGAATCCTTTGCCATGCGTTTGATTACACACAGGCCAGTACCCAGTTAAGGGTAGCCTACAGCGATCTATCACGCCACATTAAAGAGCGCCAAATGGACAAAATTTGAAATGACACTTTTTCATATTGAAACTAACAAATGAGGCACACTATGTAGCCTACTCTTCACAAACAGCATATACAGAAAGATCTGTTAGGATTTAAGAAATATTAGTCTATAAAAATTAGAATTTATTCAAATCGAGTAATCGATTTTTTTTTACTCAGTCCTGCATTTTTTGTTGTTTTTGTCACTGCTGTGTGTGGTATTGAACACGAAAAGTAATGCAGTTTCTGTTCATCTGTTCTCTTCATAAATAAATGCGAAAACCTATACAGTATGCTTGCATTGTAGGTTCATTATTAAAAATGAAAATTTGAACAAAAATAAAAGCAATTAAATGTATTATTATAATATGAAAATTAAAATGACGGGTAATTATAGATTATGACGGAATTTTTACCACCCTGTCCGTCAAAATGACAGACAACGAAAAAGTCTAACGCAACCTCTGAGATATATATATATATATATGTCCATGGTTTTACAATTTGTTGTGGGTTTTTGGCATGGCCTGGATGATGGTGTGATTTCCCGGCCTATGTTTGAAGCGATATGCTTGCCTTATATTCGCGTAAAGTTGTAGAGTGTGCGCCGTGAGCACAGAGAAACTGCAGGCAGAAAAGTTTGTTTCACCGACATATAGTTTAACAAAATCTCATCAGATCTCATCAGACTTTTTCCGCGCACGTTTGACTAGCGCCAGGTGCTGAAGTACGCGTCTCACAAGTCTCCCGTTTGATGCGGTCGTAAAGAGATACGGCAGTTCCGCGTCTTAATAAATGCAAGTCATGTTCAGAAATTAAGGCAGTTTTGAGTTGGGTAGCCAAGCCTTTGTCACCCCCTGGCTCCGCCACTTCCCAGTAGTCTTGAGGATTTAACGCACATGATCATTTTATTAAATATTCTGGTCCAGGTTGATTTGCCAACGCGATTAGCCACCTACTAAAATACATACGAATCGCCGTAAAATCAGGCTGGATTTGCTGTTCCTCCAACACTAAATGCAGTTGAAGATTGAAGAAGGTTTTCAAAGTGGGAGGCGCATCTAGTTTCTTATTTGGTCCTGAAGACGAGTAGCCTATATGATGCGCATTTTAAATAACCTCAGTCACCTAGTTGTCATCAATCTAGATTTCTCCTCACACACTTTAAAGACGCCGGTCAGGACAATCCGGATCACTGGATCATCTGGACTGGAGCTGATCGCTGAAAGAAACAGGAAATATTATAGTATTAATGTAAAATAAACCAAAGTCAATTGTCTCTTAACATCAGTCAGTAAAACTAGATTTCTCAGTCCATTGTAAAGGTGGTCTGGATAGAGCTGAATCGTTTATAATAACGTTCAATTTTAATTAGCCTTTAAGACTAAGATAATCTTAACTAAATTGTTTCTTATCACAACAGTGTAACATACCGTTGCTTACCAGGAAGTGTTTTAGGCGTCGACATTTTCACTGATTCTCATCACAACTGTGCTCCCTACCACACGATCTTCAGAGGAAGTGAGTATTCAGGTCAAACAAGAAGACATACTAACATTAATTTATTAATTTACAGGTGTCTTCTGATCTTTTTTAACCCCCATCTGATTACTGGAGGATTACTGGAGTTATCTGCTGTTGCTGCTGATGCAGAGTCATGGACCTTTTGTTGCATGTTTTGGTTTTACTTATTATCACAAAAATATAGCCGGAATTCAGAATTAAAATGCATATGTTTGTCTACATTTATTATCAGAGCTACAGTGGTGACCAAAATTAATAGAACACCAGTATTTTAAGAATGCAGAATCCCTTGAGATTTTTAAAGTATCCCTTAAAACACTTCTTTAGGGTAGCTTTTGCTGACCATTTTGGTTTTCTAATATTTAGTTTTTTATTATTGATTGTCTTTACTGCCTGTATTTTTGGGTGTGTGCATCTTTTTATCTTTTAATCATTATTATTATTATTGTCTTTGCACAGCACTTTGAGATGCCTTTTTTTAAGGCGCTATATAAAATTAAGTGTGTTATTATTATTATTTTTTCACTAGCTTAAAAAAGGTTTAAACTCAGATATTTCTAGCTTTTACTGTAGTTTGTCAGTAAGAAAGATCAGTTTACATTTCCAAGCATTCATTTAGCCACTGATTATAATAGTTTTTTTACAATCGTTTTTGCACTAATAACAGAACCTTCATGTCATGTTTCAAAACTCTAGACACAATTCACAACTAATGATCAAAATGCACATTTTTCAAACCACTTAACACATTTTTCGATACGCATAAGCTAAAGATCATTTGTTCATTGAGGTAAAATCACCAGTTCAAAATGACACACATTAACATCAAAGTATTACCATTTCAAAATGCAACTCACACATTACATCTGAGTTGTGCATTCCGTTCATTACAAAGATCGAACTATATCAGAAGATATCTGCTTAAAATTATAAGTAGCTGTTGCAATACTTTTTGACATTTTCAGGAACAATCATTTGACACAAATTACCACAATTACCAATATGACTCAAATGGACTACACTCTCAGAAAAAAAAAGGTACAAAACTATACCTTTTAGGGTAAAAGAAGCAGTCACTCTGGTGTTACCAATGGAGAATTTACCAAAAATGTTTTGGGTACATAATTGTACCCTAAGGACCCATTGTGTACCTTTAAAGGTTATATGTTTTGTTCCCCTAGAAACAAAATTGTACCTCTGTGGTACTTTTTTTTTTTTTCATTCTTTATCAGATATGGTTTCTATGGCCCCATGTAACTCTTTTACAGTTAAGGGCTACACTAGTCAAAAATTAATAAATAAATAAATAAATAAATAAATAAATAAATAAATAAATAAATAAATAAATAAATAAATAAATAAATAAATAGAATGCGTCAAAAACGTTGGTACACAATTTAGCCCTGCTTGGGGGAAAAACAAAAAAAAAAACAAAAAAAAAAAAAACAGGTAAATCCAGCCTAAGCTGTTTGGCTGGTTTTATACTGTTAACTGTATGTACCCTGCTGAAAAATAAATAAAATAAAAAATAAAATAAATAAAAAAACGCTAAAACTTAGAATCTAATTTTTTCCTCTGAAAAACCCATGTTATAATTTTTTTCATCAGTAAATTCCCCATTAAAGTATTTCAATGATACCACTTTGTCTGTACTTTTCCCTCTAGTCTACAGTAAAATAATGAAACCTGAATCACATATTTTGTACAACTATATTTAAATGATAGTACTAGCAAATAAACATTATCTTGTGTATGGGTGATCTAAAGTAATGTTCCTATATTATTTCATAATAAATTAGTTTTTTGAAACAATGCTTCTGCAAATGCAAGGCTTCTTTATAGATATGAACACAATATAAAGTTCTGAACACTGGACAGCTGTCTTACAAATAAGGGCTGCACTATATTGGGAAAATATGTGATATTGTTGTTGTCATCCGAATTTAATCTGATTCAGGCACAAAAAAAAAAAAAAAAAAAAAAAAAAACTCCATTGTTGAGTGCTCTCTAAACGCAGGGTTTTAAAATTGCCTTTTAATGCGCGTGCGCGTTTTACTTTAGGTTTCGTTTTAACGACCGCGTGAAACTCTCAGCAGCGCTGAGCATCCACAATGCAAGAGATTACTTTAACAAAACCATTTGAAAGTTTGTCCCCAGTGGAAATAACGTCCCCTGCGTGAGTGGACCTGTGTCATCTGCCTCTGTGTCATCTCATGTATCGCAAATCTCTGCAATACCAATATCGCGAAGAAACCTAAATGTAAAGTAGTACTGTTAAAAGTTGTTGGAACTTGTGTAAAAATTCTGTAAAATTAGAACGCTGTCAAAACAATTTCATAAAGGTCAAAAAGCCGTACTTTTTCTTTGTCAATTTACTTCTATTAACAAAATTAAATTAACACTTGTTGTGACCATTATTTTGCGTTTAAAGCAGCTTTTGTATAGGTGCACTTGCAGATAGTTTTTCAGTTAGCTTTGCAGGTGAGTCTCTTGAAGCTTAATTGAATATATTTTACTGTAATATTGCGGTTTTTGTTTGGCAGCCATTTACGAGACCTTTTTTTTTTTTTACCATGATGAGTATCTTGAATTGAGCATTTGCATTACTACATTCTTTAAACTAATCAAATACATTTAATAATAATAGCTAGGTCTAAGAAAGGGGAATTAAAAAACCAACCAGTGCCTTTAAAACAAACCTAAAAAGTAAAATCTACACAAGTTTTCATGAGAAAACGCTTGAAAATTCTTATTACCTTTGAACATAATTCGCTATATCATTCATTAACTCTGAGGACTGTGTCACCAGGCCAATCACCATTAATACAAGCAGGGGTTTCAAATTCAAAAGGACCCCACTTGGTCTACTTTATTTACATATTCGTCACCTTATCGTTACGATAAAACCAATACATGAAGATACTCCACGACCAGATTTAATGACGTTATCGACACAGATGATTCTAAGCATGCCCAGCATAAAACAATTTGCAATCAATCGATTTGATTGAACAGACAGCTCTTTTAATTTAAATTAACCAGAGTCACTACTAAAACAGATTCGAGCACAAGTTACCTGATATTAGCGCACGCTTTTTTGCGTTTTTTTTTTCCTTGTACTTTTTTTTTTTTTGGAGTGCAAAAACATGCATGGTAAACGCATAAACAACAACAAAACAATACCAATAACAAAAACAGCAATGATAATGAATGAAAATGAGCAAAAATGACAATCTGAATAATAATAATAATAATAAATAATGATATAATCACAATAATAGTTATATAAATATATTTATATAAAGGGGAAATTTATTAATGAACCATACCCAACACATACCAGACCTAATAGCTTCTGTTTCGGTGTGCATGCTTTTTTGTTTGTTTGTTTGTTTTTTGTACTCTTTAAATAATTTCGTAGACATAAAAAACGGACTAATCCAACAGATTAAAAGTGATAATGCCTGTAAATTCGACAAGAATTCATCTTAGTTGTCTTCCTCGGGAGAAGAAAAATGACAATTCATGACAAAACTCAGCAAATGTACATTTGCACATTAATGTACATTTTCCCAACTGTGGTACTAAAATTTTCAATGAATATGAATGCACTTAATTAGCGATAATACTTAAATTTGAAGTGTAGTCAGATATAGTACACCAAACACACTGTGTTTTAGAAGTGGATTAGGCCTACTTAAAAGTGGATTTTAAGTGTGTCAGCGTTGTACAGTACTTACAGTAGTGAGCTAATCTGGGGTGCGCTTCCCAGAAACATCTAGTTAGCAAGACATATGGGCTCAACCAATTATGCTCTTGGGCTCAATAACCAAGCTAACAAGCAGCATAATCTCTTCCATTCAATTTTAATATAAATGCAATTTAATCTATGTATTATTGTGCATCATTTAAAGTGCGTTTTTGATAAGTGCGCAGTTGCATAAATGCCTGGAACCCCGGAGTACGACGTAAGAGGGAACCCACGATGAATCAAACATCAAATAGCCTAAAAGCGAATGACAGAAAAAAATGAATAAATAAATAAAAATAAAAATTAGTAATTTGGTGCCTTGTTCAGTTTAGCTGTATTTTTT
>NC_133361.1:5929747-5962916 GCF_049309525.1 Garra rufa
AGTCTTGGGGTTGAGGCCCATTTCAGTTTCATTAAAAACTCTTGTTTAGTGAAATTAAGTCAAGGCACCACACAATTTTTTTCTAAAACGGTTTCCTCAAGTCACAAACCCATGAGTGTTTTTGTTTTAAATCTATAATACACAATGAATGCATCACTGTGCAAATGGGATAAGTACAAATTAAAATGGATTTATTGAATTTACATTTTAATACATGAAAACATGAATTACAGTCACGAATGAAGTAATCAGTCATTCAGTCACACGAATCATTTCATCGTGCGCAATATTTAGTAAAACGAGGGACCGATTATATTGTGCAATTTACTTGGAAGCAACGAATTATCATATCGAGTATTTTACCATTTAAAATGAAGCAACAACATATTATATCGAATTATTATACCGAGCACACCATTTAGTAAAGAGATTAAAAGAATGATTATATTGAACGAATGATTTAATAAAACGACGAAGCGAATAATTATATGCTGCGCAACATTTACTAAAAGAAGAGAACGAAGTATTATTGTGCACACGATTTAGTTAAACTTAGGGAACTAATTATTATATTGTGAGCATGACTTAATAAAATTAACTAATTATTATTGTGTGATCCACTTTTCCCCCCTTGCAGACAAGTACCGGGTTCCTACTTATAACTTTTTTTTTTATTTGGTTGAAGAAAAAAAAAAAAAAAAAACAAAAAAAAAAAAACAAATAAGCATAATACACATAAATGAGAAAATTCGAAAAAAAAATGCATGCATGAATAAAATAATTGCAAAAATCGTATCATTAATAAATCATTAATAAATCATAAAAAAAAAATTGGTGACAAACATTTTACGGTTTTAAAATCAAAGTCAGATATTACTTTATAACTAAGCAAATTAAATGTTAAATGAAATAAGAAAATGTTGAACAGTACATGTATTTTTTTTATGAATACAATTGTGGATATTTAACTGCTAAAGGGTTTGTTTACCAGAAAAAAAAGACTCGAAAGACTCGTTTATATATATATATATATATATATATATTTCTCTCTCTCGTGAAATAAATACTTAGGTTTTTAAAAGACACGTCTCTGTCACACAATCTAAAAGTAACTTTTTAATTTTTTTAATTTTAATTTATTCCCTTAGTCGTATGGTTCTTTTAATTTGTAATAACCGTATAGCAACACGGGTTCAGGCAACGCAACACGATCCCAGCTCGACTTGAATTAATCTCTTAGTTGTCTTCCTTGGGAGAAGAAAAATTTAAATTTATGACAACACTCGCGAAACAGTTGAACATGAAAAGTATTCAGTAGTACTTAGGCGTTGCACAGGCTACTAAATACAACTACCGCATAAATAAATTTAAACTTTTTCTATATCGTCAGCTTAGAATTATAAGGGTCTATCTGACATTTTTGTCCAAATTTAGTTATTTACATATTCTGTGACCGCTTATTTACATTATGTGATGTTTCTTTTTGGGACATTTTATTTTATTTTATTTTTTTAACAAAAATGGTTTTATCTACAGAAGTCTGTGGAACGCAAAAACTTCGAAGTTCAATATCTCAAAAGTGCTCGGAATACAGATAGAACCTTTTAATTCTAGGTGACTAGGTACTTTTTTATAAAAATGTAAGTATTACATTAGGACCATGTGCTATTGTTTTATCTTGCCTAAATGTCAAAACTGTTGGCCTACAATAATAGTTACAACTTGAATATATCTTTAGTAAAATCCTAATACTGTTTTTTTTTTTTTTTTGCATAATCATGGGTCATGTTTTGTCCTTAGGAAAATTAACCATGGTTTAATTAGGCCTATGGTAAAAGTATAGTAGTAACCGTGTTTTTTTTTTTTTTTTTTTGGCATTTTGATTACAATTTGTATAACCAGAGTTTTACTACAAATACCAAGTGTAGCAAAACCTTTGTTAATTTGTGGTTACCATAGTTTAACTATAGTTTTTTTTTTTTTGGTTTTTTGGTTTTTAGTGAAAACATGGTTAATTTTTGTAAGGGTTGTATTGTTGTTAGCCTTAGCTCCCTCTAAACGTGTTATAAAACAATGTGAATATTTGTCTGCTAAGTTCCTACTCTTTACAAGTTATGCCATTTTGTTAATTTTTCAGCAAACGGATTGCTATTGATAATATTTGCAAGCAGTTTAACTAAGTAAACAAAACTACAATAGTCTATTTACAGATGTATCTGACCTGTAAATGAAGTACTGAACAGGGATGCGTTTCCCAAAAGCATCGTTAGCCAACTATGGTCGCAAGTTCCGTAGTTACCAACGTAGTTCAACGATTGGGTGTTTCCCAACACCATAGTTCAAACGAACATTAGCAAACAGCGTCGCAGGTTGGAACTACAGCTCTCGACCTGTGGTTAGAAGAAGCATAATTTATTAAGCCCACGTCTTACTAACAAGAAACTATGTTCTTGGTCACAATTTGCAAGCTACCACGCAGTACAATCTATATCCTCAATTTTACCTAAATATAAATGCATTTTAATCTATGTATTTTTGTGCATCCTTTATAAGCGCCGTTTATGAATAGTGCGCATGTGCATAAATGGCTAGGGAACCCCGGAGTATGACGTAAGAGAGAACACACGATGAATCAAACATCAAATAAAGCGAAATGACAGGGAACAAAAAATAGTAAAGTATAGGTGCCATGTTCAATATAGCTGCATTTTTGAGGTCTCTAATCAGTTAAATAGCAGAAGTTATTACTCGGTGACGTCATTAACAATGGCCCTAATTTGTTGAACTAACGTGATTCAAACGACGGAGATGCGACCATGTTTGGTAAACAGTCGTGACTAGCTAGTTAGTTTCCACAACAATGCATCGTACTATGGAGGTTAATCAGCGAGTTATGTCGTTGTACGGGAAACGCACCCCAGGACAGTTTCGACTCTCTGCACCTGGGCGCTCCATTCTCGAGTCTTGCATTCTTTTGGCGGACGCGCGGATGGGCGGAGCGTGCGCGTGGCGAATTGTCAGTCAAGACGAACCGGATTACGATTTATTAGAGTATTATTATTGAATGGCGAATTTGGAAATAATAACTTTAGTACATTCGGCAGGCAACAGAAACAACAACAACAATATATATGAAATAAAAAATGGCAGCGGGCCAAATTGGCTGCCAGGCCACCGGGAATTATCCCGGTTCTCCCGATGGCCAGTCCGCCCCTGATAACTATTATTATTAATGATAGTCATGACGTTATATGTTTATGCTACTAATTTTCATTGTATAAAACGTTGGAGTAGTGACTATTCTGCCACCATTTGTAGCTGTTTTAGTTAATGTTGTGCTTTACGGCTTTATAGCGTCACTATACTTTGTGCAAATATAGCACACGTTGTTGGCAGAGGCTATTTACACTAACTCCATCCACCAATGTGTGATGTTATTTTTCTTTCCAACTTCTGGTTTCCTCTAAGTTTTATATCTACCTCCCTTACTCAAGTCTAGAACTGCTCCAGTGTAGTATTTGCATTTAAGGACACGTGTTACATTCTCTCTCTCTCTCTCTCTCTCTCTCTCTCTCTCTCTCTCTCTCTCTCTCTCTCTCTGTGTGTGTGTGTGTGTGTTTGTGCTAAAGCTGTGTGCTGCATCAAGATGATGTAAACGACAAACTGCAAGTACTATTTGTTAGTAAGATAAAAACAGTGGCAAAGTGCACTTTAGATCACAAAAAAGGGGAAAAAGGGACATGAACAGGCATCCAATTTGATCCCATAAAAATCCCATAGAAACCATCCTACAGAATATTTATGTCTTGTCAAAAAATCCTAAAGCATTCCAAAAAGAATTTTGTACAGGATTCTTATTGGAATTTCTATCATATTTTGGAACCATTTCTATAGGAATATTCTTATAAGACATAAATATTCTGTAGGATTAGTCCTAAAGGATTTTTTATGGGATCTAATTGGATGCTTTTTCATGTCGTAATGGAAACTTTTTTATCTGAAGGTGCACTTTTCCACTGTTCTTGTTTTGCTAACAAAAAGTACTTTCAGTTTACTGTTGACATCACCCTGATGTAGATGTCCATTGTATGTTGCTTATCAAAGAATCCTAAAGGATTCTGATAAGAAACTTGTACTGGATTGCTACTGGAATAGGAATTGTCTTGTAGGATTTTCTTATGGGAAAAGACATAAATATTCTGTTAGCTAATTTCTACAGGATTTTAATGGGATATATATATATGAAAAAAGGGTACCGTTAGGATTCTTCAAAATTCTTGAAAGATGCTTTAAAATAAAACCCATTAAAATCCTGTAAAAAAACATGGTTTCAGAACCATGTTTTTTTAAAACCAAAAAACTGCATCAAACAAACACGGTTACTGCAGTCATGGTTAACTACAGTTTTGCTATAGTATTACTACAATATAATCGTAGTGAAACCATGGTATCAGAACCATGATTTTTTTAAAACCAAAAAATCCGCACCAAAAAACCACGGTTACTACAGTCATGGTTAACTACAGTTTTACTATAGTATTACTACAATATAACCGTAGTAAAACCATGGTATCAGAACCATGGTTTTTTAAAACCAAAAAACCGCACCAAAAAAAACCACGGTTACTATGGTCATGGTAAACCACAATTTTACTATAGTAAAACCATGGTTAATTTTCGTAAGGGATACGCGTTTATTAAAATAGCCTGCTTCCCAATGTGTGTACTATCCATCCTAAATTATATGTGATAGTAGTAATTTCCAATGCTATTTAGGACATTGGGTGGATTGTACACACTGGGACGCAGATGCACCTTTCCTTGTGTCAGATTGGAGTACTGCAGGTACTTGGAAATATAAACAGCCATGAAAATCATGATGATGTTGACAATAATCGTAAAAGGGATGCGCATTTCGGTTAATTTTCCTGACAGATATCATACATTGGAAAAATGCTTAACGGTTAACAGACAGGAAAGTTAAATAAAAAACTAAATTAGATAGAACAAACAAACACACACACACACACACACACGAGTTTTGACATGTCATCATGCATCTGCCGCACGAACAGAGAAGCAAAATAAAATGGTATATAATTAAATAAATGAGCTGACACGAAATATGTTTCACTTAAATTAAACGAAAGAAAGAAAATGCAGAAAGAAAAAAAACCTGCAAGTAAACTATGCTGTCTCATTTTTTGACAAACATTTTAATAACAGTTTTATAAGAAAATCCTTAAATGTCAGATCCAGTCCTCCATGTAACTCAAAATGTCTTGAACCTCATTGTACATCTTGGCACAGCATTTGAATGTCACCATATAAATATGTTATTTTCTAAAGTATTATTATCATTCATAGATGTTATCCTAGGGCTGGGCGATTAATTGAAAAGTAATCGTAATCGAAATTCAGAACCTATAATCGATCAAATTTTTCCAGGCCAATTATTTCAATTACTTTCCCTTTAAAAACACTACCGCGTGTTGAGTCAGGTGACCCCGCTCCGTTACGTTACGTTATTCCGCCGACATGTCGATGGAGAGCTTAAGCAGTATTTATACAGTAAAAAGTATTTACAGGATATACAAGAGTAATTTTATTTAGAAGAGATAGTGCTTATTTTCTACTTTTAATATTTATTATTATTTTATAAATAATTTATTTTGTTTCCAAAAGTGCAAGTTATTTATTTTCACTAATTTAAGAAAAATGTGACTTTTCGTTTTAAGCAGTGTGTGCTTTAATTTCAGTTGTTCAACACTGATGTTCAATAAATAATCATAGAAAGTAGATAGTGTGTGCACCCTTCATTCAAAAATCTCTCACTTGTAATATGTGAGCATATTTAGGGGAGAGCGGGGTAAGTTGTCACACTTTTCACACTGTGTAACTTTTACTGAGCACCATACATCACAATGTAATAAATGTCTTACCAAATGAAAGAAGGAAGTCTCAGGCACATATGATGTATTCATCACATTTTCATATCTTATCTCATTACGGATTTATAGACTGTTGAATGGAGAATGTGAACTTGTGACAATTTGCCCCATCGGCAGGTAAGTTGTCACACTAGATTATCTAAAAATAAGAACACAACTACTTCATTGTGATTATTGATTTTAATTGTTAACTTCAAACCAAAACTGTAAATATGAACAATTATGCCTAGAGAATTTGGAAAAAACTTTTATTTCAATCCAATACACATTTCAATCAAAACATTAAGTGCCAAGACAACTTTACTTTGAACTTTAAACTCAAATGTTCTCTGGCTTGTACACAAATCCATGATAACTGAATGAAATGTTGCAAATAACTTGCTTAACATAATATGTTTAACCTCTGAACAAAACAGATGCCCTGTATCTGATTAATCAGACTCATCTTCAGAGTCACAATTCTGGTGCAAGCATCATGGGCCCATTTGTTGCATTTTACGCATTTTACATAGGTCTCTTTTGGACACTGTTTGAAAATGGCTCCACACAAACAAAGCAGAAGCACTTTTCATCATCTGATGATGACTCTTGTATGATTTTTCTTCTTTTACCTGCCTTGTTCTTCGTAGGTCCAGACTCCCTCTTCCCCCCGCTTCCCTTTCTTTTGAAACAACTTTTTGCTAGATTCAGCCTTATTCTTTTCTATTTCTAGTTGGTGTTTCACTGGTGTGTCAGTAAGAATTGCTAATTTGCGTTGTTTTCTTCCTTTCCACATGTGACAACTTGCCCCAAAGTCAATGTGACAACTTGCCTCAAACTGACATGTATGCTAATGTTGGCTAAATGTCAGGGTCAGCTTAACATAGCACGTCAGCTAAAGTATCAAAAGACTCGTTACTGTCTCCTCTATTTTGTGCAAAATAATATTTTTTTTACATCTATACCTAACAAAGTTGTACTGAAGAAAATTTAAAGTGATTTGTTTTTACTTTTTAGGTCAAAAAATAAAAAAATTGTGCCCACCTCAGATTAGAGCAGTCTTGACCACATGTCAACAGGAGGTTGACTATAGAAGAAGAATTCACACAAAGTGGCTATTTCATTTTTGAGATAAAGCCTCTAGTTTTGGAGTTATGAACAGTGTGACAACTTACCCGTGTGACAACTTACCCCGCTCTCCCCCTACTGTACAAAACTTGTCAGTGAACTATGAGGGCAAAAAAATAAATATTTAAATATAATTAAATATAATTGTATTAATGAATAAAATAATCGTTCATTAATCGTAATCGGGTTAAAATGTTCAATTAATCGAGATTTTGATTTTAGGCTAAATCGCCAAGCCCTATGTTATCCTGTGAATGTAACTGTTAGCAGACATATTCACAGTGTTTGTGATTAATGTACATGTTGTAACATATAGTTTGAAGATATTGAACAGTAAGTTTTCTGTTGCCCCTTTTTTGTTTAATTTTGTGTTGACTTTAAAATAGACAAAATAATCAATAAATAAATAAAAAATAAAAATAAAAATAAAATAATGAATAAAAGTAAGCTGCTGAGTTTTGGTTTGTTTCTGTGATTCTCTCCATAAATGGGAAAAAAAGACCTATTTTCTTGATGCTGCAAATTAATGCAAAGTATTTTATTTTATAGGGAGTGTACACATATAAAAGTTAACTGTTATTTTTAATAAATGAGGCCCCAGTGTGTGTTATGCCCCCTTCAACATTATCCTAAAAAGTGCTAAAGAATATTAAGTACAAAATTGGTGTGTGAAAATAGAGTACTTTAAGTAAATTATGGAAGTGTACTAAAAAAATATATGTTACAATCTAGTTAAATTAAATCTTACAATTTTAAGTTAAATCAACTTAAGTCATTTCAACTCGCAAGTTAAATCAACACATTTTTGTTGTAATACGTTAAAATGACTTGTAGTTTTAAACTGATTTAACTTAAAAGTTTAAGGCAGCTGCTGAACTTAGGTTAAGTTAAATCTGGTGAAAATGTTTTACAGTGTGCAGCAATCTGTTAAAGTCACTGTAAAGCACATGTTGCAGATGCATTTCTTCAGAAAAAAACACTCTGGATTTCTTATAAAACGTAGGCTACAAAAAGAGCTAAAAACCACTTCCAGCGAGTTGTAAAAACATGTGGGCTCTTGTATATTAAATACCTCTCATCAACTGAAAGTAGGTTGCCACATCAACTCTGTCACTATAATTCTGCACCTAAACATATTTCCTTCATAAAATTCTTCATCAGACTTCAGAAAGAGAAGAAAAATCAGAAGAAAACAAAAGAAACCCCCCCCCCCACCACATGGCTTGAGCATTGAGGAAGTGCAGTCTGAGCGCATGTGTCAATCCAAAATGAAAGACTGTTTAAAAGCTGTTGTTAATTGTGAACATCTGAAATTGGGAAAAAGACAGAACATTTAGAAGTACTTATAGCTAAACCACAATGTATCATGGAAGAGAACTGAAGGAATAATGATTGCATACTGATGTTGCTCTTGTTTTGACAATTTTTTTAGTATTAGGTTCAATAATTGGAAACCATTCTGGGTTTCTGAGGGAAATACATTTGATTATTCTGACCCAATTAAGCTATAGTTTATTTAATGGTAGTTTTACCAACAGTTTTTAGATTTTTTTGAAGCCTTTGTTACTGTATAGCAGAAATAATTCTTGGGGTTGAGGCTTATTTCTGTTTCATTAAAAACTCTAGTTTAGTGAAATTAAGTCAAGGCACCACACAAATGTTTTATCTAAAACGGTTTCCTCAATTCACAAACCGACGTGGTTTTATATTAGTGGTGGGCATAGATTATTTTTTTTAATCTAGATTAATCTAGATTAAATCTTGAAATTAATCTAGATTAATCTATCAGAATATGTGTGCTACCCAAATAATGACTAAAAGTAAGTCTTTGAGAACGGGTTTCTCAAGCCAGGTGGCGCATTAGACCAGGCGCTCATCTCCTGTTTCCAAAATGCTTTACAAACTGCTTGACAATTGCATTTACAACACGATTAACTATACAAACTTGTGTAACCAAGTACTTCTGCTCAAAAGGCTGTACGACGTGCGCGTTCCAGTAAAATATACAGGCGCGCGGGTATGGATTATAGCCTATCTGCATGCATCTTCCAATAAACTGCGTTGCTTTTAGAAGCGTCAATTCAGTTGTTGCATATAGTTTAATGTCTTTATTTCGGGATTATCAAAGTAAATTATAACTCAAACTTGATATTTTACCTGGGTACAGCAGATTTTCACTGGGGCACGTGCCCCAGTAAAAAGGGTCTAGCAACGCACGCACCTGCCCTGAAGCGGCTTCATAACTGCATCCATATCTGCGCATCTCATTTGATGTGGTCATTTCACAGAAGTTGAAGACTCGTTCTCGCCCCCTACAGTGCAATTCAACTAGATATACGTCATCCGCGCTAAAATATCAAGGTGAAAGTCATCATATATTGCCAACCCAACTTTGAGAATAGATTAACGGCGATATTTTTTTTATCGCCCGATATGAGTCTCACGTTAACGCAGCACGTTAACGCCGATAACGGCCCACCACTATTTTTTATACACACACACACACACACACACACACACACACACACACACACACACACACACACACACACACACACACACACACACACACACAGTACATACACACACACATACAACAAATGCATCACTGTGCATTTGAAGCCTAGCATGCACCAATTCTGCGTTAAATGGTAAAATAGGAATTAAAATAGATCGCATCGACACAAAATAACTAATTTTGCATTTTAATAAGTAAAAACATATATTACAGTCAGGAATGAAGTAATCAGTCACACGAATCATTACATCGTGCGCAATATTTAGTAAAACGAGGGACCGATTACATTGTGCAATTTACTTGGAAGGAAGCAACGAATTATCATATTAATTATTTTACCATTTAAAATGAGGGAACGAAATATTATGTATTGCATGAATTACTTGCAAGACGGAACGAATTATTATACCGAGCAATTATACCATTTAGTAAAGATATTAAAATAATGATTATATTGAACGAATGATTTAATAAAAAATACGGAGCGAATAATTATATCCTGCGTACCATTTAGTAAAAGTAAAGAACAAAGTATTATTGTGCACACGATTTACTCAAAAATAGAGAACTAATTATTATATTGTGAGCATGATTTAATAAAATCAACGAAATATTATCGTGTGATTTACTTTTTTCCCTGCATGACTTGTAGATGGTTCCACTTCCTACTTTCTACATTTTTTTTATTATTATTATTTGCTTGAAGAAAACCTACAAAATATAAAATAAGCACAATACACATACATTAGAAAATCTGGAGAGAAAAAATAAATACAAAAAATAAAATAATCTGCATGTATGAATAAAGTAATTGGCCAAAATCGCATCACTATTAACCAAAAAATAAGAACTAACTAAATAAATTTTAGATTTAAAATCAAAATCAGATACTACTTTATAACTAAGGAAATTAAATGTTAAATGAAATAAGAAAATGTTGAACAGCAGCCTACATGTTTTTTTAATTAATGGAATTGCGGATATTTAACTGCTAAAAGGTTTGTTTCCCAGAAAAAAAGACTCATTTTAGAAAATGTTTAATATAATAAATATTTTTTTTTCTCGAAAAATAAATACTTGTGTTGTTTTTTAAAAGACACGTCTCACAATGTAAACGTAACTTGAACAGTTTTAATTTTCTTTTTAATAAAAAAGTCGTAGTCGTAGACTGGCTCTTTTAATTTGTAATACCCATAGAGCAACACGAGTTTAGGCAAACAACAAGATTCCAGAATTTGTTTTTTCCCCAGAAATAAGAGCGACAGCGACCTCTAGCGATTAGATGAGTTCAAATGGCAGCGACACTGAATTTCAAATGTCACACATTTTATTATTATTATTGTTATAATTAAAGGATACTTCACAAATCCCAAGGTGATTTCACCGTTTTGTATTTTTTATCTGTATATGTATTTTTTCGTTATTATCTTAATTTCCTGTTGTTTTAGTGAGTTGTCTAATACAGTTATTGTTCAAGCTAATGAGTAAGCAAACAGTTTAGCTTTGATGCAGTTTATATTAAAACAACAATGTTTATTAAGGACAAGAAAACTGAGCATTTGCCAACTTTGATTCCCATTTTAGAGATTTTTACAGTATGAATGAGTTTAATTCAAAAAGAGGGTTGCCTGATCGATCTAACATTACATTCTTACTGTAAATGGTAACTCTTTTAATAGATATATAGCTAGAAAACGTCGTGAAATCACTGGCAAGTCGCAGTAGAATAAAAGAGACTTCAGCAAACAAACTGACATAGATTTACAAACACAAAACAACTTACAATCGACACGAGTGCCCCTGTTTCCGCGACTTTTCATGTGTTCCTCGATAAATTTCCACCATTTTCCACGGATTCCTCTGTGCTTCATCCAGATCATCTTCATACAATTCCATGAAGCCTCTGCTTCTCGTCAAACCCTGTAGTTTCATTGCAAAACACTTACATCCCAGTATAGTGTTTCCAGATGAGTTCTGTCTCTGACAATGTGCAACAATTATATGTGAAGTTCAGAGTAGAATTTAAAATTAAATTTTGAGCCTTTCCGTTTGGCTCGCCTTATTCAAACAGATGGCATGGGCGTTGTCTTGATGCTTCCGGAGGCGCCAAATTTTAAATATATTTGAGTGTGATTTGACTAATCAGCAAAACATGGGTCTTCTTCACTTCCTGAAGCTAACATTCATGTACCGTTAAACAAGGCAGCAGGGACTGACACAGTCGCAAGAATTATGGGGAAAAGAAACAAATACAAGACAATTTTACAGTATAAAAATAATTTCTAGAAAACATTAGAAAGTGTTTTCAAAACACGTTTTTATATTGTAAAATTGTCTAGTCTAGAATAGATTATAACAACAGGAAAATGGCACAGTCATAACTGCTCTCAGAATACCGCTGTTAACCACAACCCGTCCCTCAATCTTATTGGCTGTATTTTTTTAAAGGAGCAGTTGCACAGAAATATGCGCTTGTGTGTATGTGTGTGTGTGCGTGCGTGCGTGTGTGTGTGTGTGTGTGTGTGTGTGTGTGTGTACCTAGTATTTATTACGTTATAGGGACCAAATGTCCCCACAACATTTCTTAGGTCCCAATGAGGAAACAGACTTATAAATCATGTACAATTACTTTTTTAGAGGAAGTAAAAGTGTGCAAAATCTCCTGTGAGGGCTTTACCCTTTACCATTATGCCTATGGAATGTCCCCATTAAACACGAATGTGTGTGTGTGTGTGTGTGTGTGTGTGTGTGTGTGTGTGTGTGTGTACCTGGTATTCATCACGTTGTGGGGACCAAATGTCCCCACAAGGATAGGAATACCAGTAGATTTTGACCTTGTGGGGACATTTCTCAGGTCCCCATGAGGAAACAGGCTTATAAATCATGCACAATGAGTTTTTTTGATGAAGTAAAAGTGTGCACAATCTCCTGTGAGGGCTAGGTTTAGGTGTAGGGTAGGTGTAGGGCGATAGAAAGTACGGTTTGTACAGTATAAAAACCATTACGCCTATGGAATGTCCCCATAAAACATGTAAACCCAACATGTGTGTGTGTCTGTGTGTGTGTGTGTGTGTGTGTGTGTGTGCAGAAAAATGGTATAAAAGAGGCAAAGAGAGAGATATTGGAGTGAAATTGTGTTACAGTGTTTATTTAGCAATGCTTACCATTGTAGACCACAAAGTCTAGGACAGTTGACAGTTCATTTGTATTGAAGGCAAAATAAGGAAAAGTTAACCCAGAGGTAATCAGTCATACTTTACATTCTTAAATTAGACCAAACTAACATTTCTTAACGACTTACAAAGAAATACATATCTTAAAGGTGGATGCCTATTTTCCACAAGTTCATATGATTCTTTAGGGTCTTAATGAAAAGTCTTTAATATACTTTGGTTAACAACTATCAATAGTAGTGTAAAAAAAAAAAAAACAGCCTTTTATCTTGTCAAAATCAGCTCTGCAAAAACTCAACTCATTTTAAGACATGGCCCCTTTAAATGCCACGAGCTCTGCTCGCCCCGCCCCTCTCTGGGATTATGATGGTTTAGACTACAAGGGAGACAGATCTCGCTACTGGGCATGCGCACATCAATCTAACGCTATTTTTTTATCGCACTGTACAACAATAATACCATAATGTTTACTTTAGCCACATTTAGCCGCATTTAGTGGGGAAACTTGCCATCAAGCACATCATTAAGAAAGGCCATTCACAAAGATGCATAAAAAAACCTTTATTCTCACTTCTGCTGTGATGTAGCTGCATCAGGAATGATTTGCACAAAAATAGTGTTCAAACAACATGTAAAAGTAAGTTTTGCATCCGATGACCCCTTTACAGAAACTATTAGTTGCCCCTGAAATACTGTACATGAACTAAGCTGTTGTTGTAGTAAATAACAATCAGGAACTGTTTTCAGAAAAAAAAGCAATAAGTCAATACTGACACAAAAATATAAGCATTTTGACATTTTTTGGCATACGCAGCATAGAGCAATGCAAACGGAGTCATTTATCCTCATAATGTTCTTGCTCTAAAAATGTAAATGAGTGTAAATGTCAAACATCATAATATGAAGTCTGTCAGGTAAAACATAAGCTTACTGATGTGATTTAATCAATATGATCACATGCTTCTGTAAATATTTAGCTTATATTTAGACATTTTTTAAATGGTCCAATATAAAAAAATGACCGTGAATGTAACGGTAAAAAACGGTAAAAATTCTACGGTAAAAACCTGTGAAATTCCCAGAATTCCCAGTGTTTCATTTTTTTATTTGATGTTTTTTGTTGAAATAACTTTTTCTTCTTAGTTTTTCCTTAACAGTTTTGTACATTAGGGTTGTATGTTAAATCTAATGTTGTTAAATTAATGTTTTCTTGCATTATTTCAGTTTTATGTGTGTTACCATGATGGTGTTTAGTGTTTGTGTGAATGACACTGTGCACCCATATATGCTATTATTTAAAATCTCCTTGTGATGGGCTTTGGTTCATCATCTGATGTTGACATCACCTCTTGCTTTTGGTGGTTATCATTGTATTACAAAGGTATACAAAACAAATTTCAGTACTTCAAAAAGTTGGTACATTAGCAATTATATCATTTGATGAAATTACGGTATATACCTGCACATTTAAGTGAAAACCGTAAAAAAAAAAAAAAAAAAAAACATTGCTACCTTATTTTAACCATTAGAGTGTAACCGTAAATTTTAAGGGTTTTTTTTGTGTACTTTTGGTTTAAACTCACAAATAGTTGGTGCAAATAAACACTTGTGTGTCGATCACTGAGAACATATTTCTGTTGTTTCTCTCAATGGTTTCTGAATAACACTGCGTCAGTGATTGAAACATATTTCTGCCAACAATGGTTTTTGCGGGGGACACTTTTCCCAGATCCACTTTTTCCCAGCAGGTCTTTCCTCTCTGAAACTACAACAGAAATATCAAGTCATTGATCAGTGTGACAATAAAGTGACTTAAACTTGAACAGTCAATCATACAAAAAACCTTACAATCGACACGAGGGGTGTCTTTGCTGCCGTTCCTCTTCATTTGCTCCATCATAAATTTCCCACTGCTTTCCATCATCATTTCTTCAATCTTCTGCAGCAGTTCTTGTATCTGACCGTCTGATGTTCTCTTGTTATTGAAACAGTGAAACTTTCCTCCACATTCAGTCACCAGTCGCTGAAGATCTGCTTGATCTTTGTGTTTCAGATATTCATGAATGGTCTGATGCAGATCCTCCAGTTCATCTTTGTGTGTGAACAGAATCATGATGTATTTCTGAACTTCAAGACCAAATAAACACTTTATAAAATCCAGGATCTCTTCCTCATTTTGCACAGGTTTCTCTAGAGGAACGGTGAGCAGAACTGAACTGAGACCTGCTGAACATCGAGAGACCAGCTGCTCTTTCATCTTCTCCAGTTTCTCTATATTCAGATCTGGATGGAGTAGATCTGGACAATCAATCACAGTGACCTGCTTCCCTCTGATCTGAGTTTGACCTTCACAAACTTCAGCTTCATGTTTCTTATCTTTTTGCACTGTACATTTTCTCTCTCTCAGTATGTTTTTAACAGATGAGCTTTTTCCAGAACCCTTCCTGCCCATCAGAAGAATGCGGATCACTGGATCATCTGGACTGAAGCTGATCGCTGACATAAATGAAATAAAAATATGAAATAAGACATCAGGTGAAGATGTTATTCTTCTCATTGGAGGTCAAGAGTATGAAAACATCAAATATAATTTGTCTGTGTTTCACAAACAAAGTGAAAACATTTCTTCGCTTGGCTGTAAACAACATCGAGACTATTTAAACTAGTTTCTGAGATGAAAGTGTGAATCTTTAGGCAGTGAATTGATTTGATTTGCAATCCATTTGATTCTGTATTTTTTTAAGTGCATAGGATTATTATTTAAATGATTATATTTAAAGGATTATATAATGGGATTATGATCTTTAAAGCAAGGATGTACACATGAATTAATATAATATATATATATATATATATATATATATATTTTATTAATTTGTTCATCCTGATTCATGGTAATTTACAAATATAGGCTTACCTTTATCCATCTTTAGATCATGTCAGTTCTTGATGATGCTACATTTATTGATTTTAATATCAGGCTACAAATTATTTGGTACATGTAGAAATTTGCAACGTTTGTTAAAGTGTTAACTATTGTGAAATGTTAATATGCAACTTCATTGCAGTGTTCCTTATACATTAAATAAACAGCAATCATTCCATGCTTCCTTGGATAGATACCCCAAATTTTCATGCATTTTCCAAACTAGTGGTTAATTTAGGATTAGTTTGGAAAATTCATTATATTCTAGGATTTCTACAGGGAGGCATTGAATGATCACTGTTTATTTGATGTATTTAATTTAATTCACTGAATTTATTCTCTTACATTATTCCCAATAGCTATAATATTTACCAAACATTTAAAACATACCTCTGAATAATGTTGATATGAAAATACTTTTTCATATCAAACAAAATGCTACATTAAAAAAAAAAAAAAAATCTGATAATGGAAATATACGTATTTCATATTTCAAATTAAAATATTTCATACATAATATCATTATTAATCCTTCAATAACTTGCATTCACCTTCCAGGCTTCATTTTCAAAACATTCAACATCTAAAATATTCTTAACTTGCAAGAGGAAAAGCCTGAGCATTCAAAAATGATCTTAAAGAGAGAGTTTACCCAACAATGAAAATTATGTTATTATTACTCAGTCATGTCATTTCAAACCCATAAGACTTTTTTTTTTTTTCAGAACACAAACAAACATGTTTTTGATGAAATCTGAAAGCATTCTGACCCTCCATACAGTGAGGGAACTACCACTAAACTTTGACTTTGTAAATTTACTTCTTCAGCCCACTTAGCCACTTTGGTGTAACACGATTATTCATATCTGATTTGTTTATCTGTATTTCTAGTCATGTTTGGTGTGAAAGGGCTTTAAAGAATAAGAATATGTAAACGTTTGTTTGGCTGGAAAACTCTGTTAAAAGAAACTTTTCCATAAAAATCAAGCCTAAATGTAGAGCAAAAAACTAAACCATCTCAGATGATCATATAAAATCAATTTGGCCACAACAGAATATACAGTCTGAGCCCGCGTGAAGATATTTCATACCTGTAGGCGCAGAAAATCCCTCCTCCATCTTTATGGAAAGTGACTCCAGACAGATCACAAGAATAACACTTCTCGGAAAACAAATACTGCACAAAACGTTAATAAATCTTTAAGTGAAACGTGGAGGATTTGCCAAAAGACAAAAGTAGCGTTACAATTTGGCCTACTTTCAGTTTATGGTTCCTCCTGCAGTTTGTTACCTGTTCGTCTAGTTAGAGGAGGAGCCTGATTGACTGAGAGCACTGAACAAACATGTTCAGACACAGAGCTGAGGATGAAATGCACACAAGAAACATACATCTACTGCTAGCACAGACACCAGAGACTTTTAAAATCCTTTCGTATTTAAGTATTTTTTAAACCATTGGTCTTATTGTATGTTGATATTTATGTAATTGTAAAGTAGGCTTTCATTTACATTTACTTAATATTTCTGTATTCAAAATTATATTTTTAGAGCATTAATTCTCATATCATTTGTAGATAATGCCACCGCTGAGCGGGGCAGTTTCTTTATTAGGACGATAGGGGGAGACTGCCTCTGGATACTGTATATAGTCCAATCAGCATAGAGTCACATTATGTGGAGTACCGCCCCTTTTGGGCATATTACTCTGTAGACAGGATGCACATGCTCAGCCCAATTTACATGCATTAAAACCTAAATCATGTGCAAGGAAAAAACATGAACTGCTTTTTTATTATTATTATTATTATTATTATTTTGTACTGTTCTCTGAGGTTGCATTTTAAAATTATCAAGATTTTACATCAAAAAAAAGAAGAAAAGGAAATATGCTATTTTCTATCCTGTTTTATTAACATTAGCACCATCACTAACATAAGCAAAAATAAATGAAAAAATGACAAAGAAAATCATATTTTCCAGTCAAAATGATAAACAGATTATCGTTTTACTAAATTCAAGTGGATACCCATATGTTTGAAAACATAATCTGTATAACCAGAAGAATAACCGGAAGAAATGGAGATTTGACAGAAGTTAGCAGTCTTTCAGCCATCACTCATTACTTATGCTGTATTTCATGTTAATTATGAAAAACACACAGATTTCTAACAAAGTCACATCACTGTATTTTAATATCACCAGAATGTGTTCATTTACATATTGTCTCAACATACATTACAGAATGATTTAGAGGTTGTTCTCTTAAAATTAATTGTACAGATTTTGGCCTGGTTTAGACTAAACCAGGATTAAGCCATAGTTCAATTACAACATTTAGGCAATTTTTATAAACATGTTAATTACTACTAATAAAAAAAAAGATACATTTTAAGATCAGTCAGTGCAAGTTTCTTTCAGCTGAAACAGCTCAGACTTACATTGTAGTCTAGGACTAGGCTTAAGCCTTGTCTGTGAAACCAGGGTCTGAAAAGCACTCTTTTGTTTTAGAGAATATTCTCAACGCGCTAAACATATATTTTCTCCTCAGGCCTTTTCTGACGGATCATCAAGGCCCCTCAGATACACAATAAACTCATTGTTAGAAAATAAAATGTACTTTGTTTTCTATCGCTGCATTTCAAAGAGTTCCGTTAAATATTGTCTTGATTTCTTTCTGGGTGTTTTGGGAAGTACCTGATAAGAATAAGAGGCTGAGCACTCAACCATGAAGAAGTTTTTGTATAATGTGGGTATCTGTGTTCACAGAACTAGACTTCTCTCCCAACTCTCCCCGGATGGATTGGACATCTTCAGACGACCCACTGCTAGATGTGCTGATATACGTCCTTGGTGGGCCACTTCACGCCTAAAACCCAATTCCTGTTGTCATCTAAATTATCTTTAGAGATATGCTTTGAACTTGATGTCCATGTGTGGAGATATGAGTTTCAACCAACGAGAATCCTCTAATCTAAAGTGAAGGCATAGGAAGGACAGCAACCCCCAGCAAAGGGGAAAATACAGTAAAAACAGTCATTTTGTGAAATATTATTATTAAAATATTTGTTTTCTATGTGAAGAACTGTTTAAATGTAATTTATTCATGTGACGATAATGCTGATTTTTCTGATCATTCTAATATGGTGATTGTGTGTGTGTGTGTGTGTGTGTGTGTGTGTGTGTTTATTTATTTATTTATTTTTATGCTGTATACACTCCAGACCTTTGAATGGTAGTGTAAACTACTGTTTTTTTTTTTTTTTTTTTGAAGAAATTTATGAGAATGCACATTTTATTGATCGGAAGTGAGAGTGAAGATTTCTGTTTCAAGTAAATGCTGTTCACTTGAACTTTCTCTTCATTTTATGAATCCTGAAAAATAAAATAAATATAATTTAAATAAATATCATCATGTATAGTAAAAATAAATAGCAAATAAAGGATCATGGGCTGAAATGATGCTGGAAATCCAGCTTTGATCACAGAAATTATTAACATTTGAACAGATATTTACACAGAATACAGCTATTTGAAAATGTAATAATATTTCACAATACTACTGTTTTTTTTTTACTGTATTTTTGCAGTAGAGGTGAGTAGAAGAGGCTTCTTTCCAAAACATAAAATATATATATATATATATACTGTGTATATTTAGTCAGTCAGAGATTTTCTGCTTAGTCAGTCAGAGATTTTCTGCTTGTAGAATGACTTGAATGTTCAACGAACACACATTAAACCATGTCAAAGTCACGCAGCATTGCTTAAAACGCTGCATTAATAATTTAAAGGGGTCATATGATGTTGCTAAAAATAACGTTATTTTGTGTATTTCTTGTAAAGGTTAAAAGAGGTTAGAAAAAAATAAATTTTATTTTTCACATACTGTACATTATTGTTGCTCCTCTCTGTCCCGTCTTTCTAAAACACCTCCATTTTTTTCAGTTTTCTGATTGGCCAGCTATCCGGAGCATTGTGATTGGCCGAATACTTAAAACGTGTGATGGAAAAGTTATGCCCCTTACCATGTTGTGATGATTTTTTTCCAGAAACAATAAAACCCATTATAAACGAGGCATTTGTTGCATCCAGTGGGGACATAACTACTGATCATATGACCCCTTTAACATCTACATCGCACATTTAAAACACATTTTATAGTATGACCAGTGCAAAATTGGACAAAGTGATTGTTGCTTTTATGAACGCTCAACCTTTCTATGTAATTTAAGAACATGCTTGCTTGCCATACTTTTATACTTTGCTTTTAGTCTCAATATGTGTATTTTTTTTTTATTTAGCATTCATTTTAAAAATAAATTAATAAATATATACAAAACAAAAACAATATCAGCCTGCAGGTGTACTGACGGATTGGCCAGCCAGTTCCACCCAAACACGCTTAGTAGACCGACAGCATTTTTATCTTTGCCGCTGACTCAAAACACTGGTGGAGTGACTGCTAATCTGTTATCATGGCATCTAACAAGCCATAATGAAAAACCAGGGCAGCTAATGAAACAGGAACTAAAACTTAGAAAACTTGAAGACAGAAACAAAGTGATTAACTAAACACAGGAGTCTTTCAAAACTGAATATCAAACTAACAACAGCAAACTGAATATCAGATCTGGCAGATCTCGCAGACCATCACATATCAAAGCCACAACCTTAAACTGTCACATACGGGCCATATCTGGCTCACACACAAACAACAAGCCACAACAAACCAGCTTGATGTGTGTGAGCCAGATCTGGCCCATATGTTTTCTGCCACAAGCTGATGGTAGGCGGGGTGATGACGGAAAATGACTCTTCTATCTTCACGGTTTATTCCTACCATATTTGGAATAGGTGTGCTGATACATGATTAAAGACATTGAGATATGTTACAGTTTTTCACAATTGCTAAGAGACAATTCTTGAAACCTTCACCCATTTTAAACAACACTCATAATCCTATTACAGATACTTTATGTAATACATTTTATTATTCACACACTACCAATAAATAATGATTCTCCCTAGTTCTTCTTTTTCATCTTCTAAAGTACACTCTTAATAAAGATTCCAAAAGAGAGTTTTTGCAGTGATGCCAACTTCTACTCTTAATACATTTACATACTCTTAATACTTAATGATTTTACTGATGTATTCTGATGTAAAAGTTATGTGCACAAAACTTAGCATTTCACTGTTATCAAAATATTTCATTCTCTCTAAATAGAGCTATTCAGGTGAATCTGGCGATTTTTGATATCACACTATATATTGCAAATAAATAAAAACATAAATGAATGATAGAATAGTAATCGGATTAAATTATACATTACTAGAGACACTCAAACAACAAAAACAGAAATGATGCTCACACAGACCTTGATGTTTCTTTGTTTATTTATTTTGAGAACAGACAGTTTGACTGAAAGATGAAATGACTGGACTCCTTCTGCACACAAGACACTTTACATAAATACAATCATTTCAAGTCTAATGATAATGAGACTATTTATATATTTATCTGTCACATTTTATCAACAGCCTTTAACTTTAATATCCTCATCTTGTTTTATTTATCTTATAGATTAATACATTTTGATTAAACTGACTGAATAAACTTCATTTTTGTATATATATATATATATATATATATATATATATATATATATAATTTCACAGATATTAGTATGTGGGACTGAATCTTGTCTTGAATACTTGTCTGTATTTGACAAAGCTCTGATCTTCTGAGGTGTTGATGAGTCTCAGTGGTAAATCAGAGAAAATCATTTCTGACTGTGTTCTGAATCTGAGAGGAGATGCAAGAGTCTCATTCTTCATTTTCTCCATTAGATCTATTGATCCAAACTCTCAATAGCTTCCCGTTTTGATAGTCTTTTCCATTCGTTTGGTATCTTTCCTCTCCCATCAAATGTTTTATTGTAGTGTTTTTCCAGATCTTTCTGGAATCTGCACACAAACCACTTCCAGTAGGGCAGTTCAGAGAGATCAGGAGTAATGCTCCAGTCTGCATAAACTCCTCCTGCTCTTCTGTATTCTCTCCAGGGGACTTTATAATTTGAGCCACTGGGATAAAAAGATTTATCACTTGCTACTATTGATGTGCAGATGCTAATAGACAAGTTTGTTGTTCCACTGTAAAACGACCCATTAGTTCCTGTCACTCTGTGGAAAGCAACACTGTGATCTGCATCATGGTTTTCTATGGTGTTGGTGCAGATGGCTCCACAGAACGGACACTGAACCCAACAGCACTGACAGAAGTGATCAATCAGAATCTCATCTGGTCTGAACTTATAGTACAGCGTTGAAAATGTCTTTGTGTTAAATCTCCCGCTGATGTCAGACATTATAGCTGGGATTTCTAGTCGTATTACATCTTCTAGCAGTGTGAAATCAACATCATCATGTTTTACTCCACTGAGGTCTTTTTCAGAGAAGATCAGCTCATCTGAGAGCTGCTGTGTGAAACTCTTCAACCACAAACCAGCATCTCCTCTGTTGACTTGAACATGTTCAGTAGATTCATGAGCTGCTCTAATGATCTTCTGCTGCAGGAGTTCAATGTTCTCCTTCATCTTGGGTAAAACACTGACTCTGAACTGATCATTGATGTAGCGACTGACTTCATCTCTGATGAAACTCTTGAAGTGATCTCTGGGATTATGAATGTAGTTCATGTATTTGTCAAAATCCTCCTTCTCTGCCAGTGTCTTCAGGATGTGTTTCTCCAGATTTGATCTGTTTCCATTCAGTGATTCACAGTTTGATCTCATTTCATCTGTCAGATCTCTGGCAGTCTTCTTGAAGATGTTCTGCTCAATGGGCTCTTTCAGTTTATGACAGATGATCTCACCAAAAATAGCAGCTGATGCAGCTCCATGAAAATATTTCAGGAAAATACTGTAGTACTCTTCCCTCTTCTTCTCAACATATCTTATGGGATCATTGGCTTCTCTGAACAGTCTGTGTTGGTCAGTGATCATCTTGTTTGCTCTCTTAAAGATGGAAAGAACCAAATCCATGAAGAATTCATTCTTGAACACGTATTTCACTTGTTCTTGCTCATGTTGCAATACTCTTGCTTTGATGTAATCTGTGAGTTCTTGAACACAACAGATGTTGTAGCCCATCTTTGAAATGTTAAATGACTGAATCAATTTGTCTGTTTGCAGAGAAACATCTGTGACAAAATATCTTATTTGCGATTCATCCTCTTTACACAGAATATAATCAAACCTCTCTTTAGCTGATCTGTAGACATTTGTTAAAGCTCCTTTAATTCCACTGGATTTCTTTCGTTTTACATAATCTGAATAACTCAGCACAGAGAAAATATCCGTCCTCTCCCTCCAGTGATCTACAGGAACACTTCTATAGACATCACTAAAGATCAATTTCACATCTCTCATTATGTCAATGTCTTTGATTGCAGGAGTGTCTGTGATGATCTTCTTTACACTCTGTTTCCAAAACACATCAAACTCTTTCTTCAGTATTTCTTCATCATTTGTTTTGTCTTGGAGTTTAAAGGCGAGGTCTTTGCTCCTTTCATAGAGAGTGTTTTCATGATGTCTCCTTTGATCATCAGTCTTTTTCTTCAGGTCTCGCTGCTGAAGAATCTCATTTAATTTCCTCCTTGTTTCTCTCACAATGTTTTCCTGAAGCTCTCTTATTTTGATTTCAAATAATGCTTTCCACTGGATCAGTATATCTTTATCTTTGTCCTTCTCAAAGAAATCTGACATTGATGTTTTCACTTCTTCACTTGTTTTCCTCAGTTCTATTTGAATATCAGTTTCATAAACCTCATTAATTATTTCATTTTCTATTTTGTTGTGCAGTTTGTTCTCAGTTTCCATCATGGCACTGCAAAGACTCCAGGACCACTTGCTGTATTGAGTCTCTAGTTTCCTGTAGGCTGAAATCTCCGGAGAATTTCTGAAGCTGAAGACAAATCGTTCATCCAGTAAAGCCTCCCAGAGACCTTTAATACTATCTTTAAACTGAGTCAGCATCATTCCATGTGATTTAAAGGCATGAGACATAATAGTTTCCTTCAATTCTTGAATGTTCTCACAGTACTTTGGGTTTGGTGGTGCCATTGGTGGACTGCCCTCCCAGAGCTGAGCAAAATACTTCACATCATTCTGAACATCAAATCTAATAACATCACTGAAACGTTCTGCATCATAAATTTCATCTTTAGCTGCAAGTTTTGTCATTTCATCCAGATTCTCCTGCAGTCGTCTCCTTCCCTCCATGTTTTTCTCTTTAGCTGTGACGTCTGAAACATTCTGATGCACAAACACACAGCTGGGATTCAGTCTGACCATCTTCATCCTCATGAAGGCCTGAACAACAATCTGAAGAATGTCCTGCATCTCAGCTGGGTTTTCTCCAAAGATGTTGATCAGCGTCAGATTTGCAAGTCCAATAACAAATGTGGCAAATTCATTGTCATGATGTCTTGTTGATCCTCCAGCCAGTTCTAGAGCACGAAGACCCTCAGTATCAACAACCAGAAAATAGTCAAAGATCATCTGTGTTTTCATCTCGTCTGACACTTTGACCAGCTGCATGAAAGCTCCTCTGGTGCACCTGCCAGCACTGACAGCAAACTGGAGTCCAAACATGGCATTCAGCATGGTGGATTTCCCAGAGCCTCGAATCCCTAAAAGTGACAGCACAAAGACTCTCGGGGCTCTCAGCTTATAGATGAGTTGATCTAGAACAGCAGAGATCCAGATCACAGGAACATGAGCAGCATCTCCATCCATCAGCTCCAGTGGAAATCCAGAGATCATCATCTCTGCTGCAAGACTCGGGAGAGAAGAGAAGTCAATCTGCAGGTCTTTCTTGTTCTTGTTCACAGATGAACATGATTCATAGATCTGACCGATCTCCCTCATGATATGTTCCAAACCAAAATTGGCAGCTTGAAGTTCCTCAGATATTCTCTCAAGTTCAGTTTGTTCAGCTCTGAGTTGTTCAGGTTTATCACAAATCTCTTTGAGTTTTAAGACTGTTGACCACTTTTCATCATACTTGTGATGTAGAGCAGAAAGATCAACTGATGTATATTCATCCAGGAGGATTCTGAGCCATTTGAGGAAAAACATCTTCTCATGTTCATTATATGAATTAATTTCTCTAAAGAATAGTTTCATAAACTCACTGATGCCAGATTCATACTGCTGTCCACGGATTGTCCTCATCTCTGTTTGTTTTCTACTGATTTCCATTTCTATCTCATCTCCTCGAGGTCGATGTAGTTCTTTGTTCTTCTGACTCCACTGATGCCACAGTTTTCCCTGATGAGGCAGAAATGATTCTTTGATTTCAATCAGATCTTTGTTCTCCAGTAAACTCATCATCTGCTGTGCCACTTCTCTTCCTCTCCTGCAGTCATTATCATCTTCCTCATCTACTCTGATGTCCGAGTTTTTGGACACATCTTCAAGTCTGAAAGTTGACCATGATTCTGAGAGACAATCATTTATGGCTCTTCTGAGTTCTTCAGATACATCTGACTGATTTCTGTTTTTTAAACCGATTTTATATTTTCCTCTCTTCAGCTCAATTACTGTAGATTCATCCTCAGTAAAAAGACAAATGAGTGGCTTTAACTTCTTATACAGGTTTTGTATTTCTGTTGCATGTCTATTATTCCTGTCCAGTTGTGGTAAAAGAGCAACATTGACTGAGCTCATTTCAGTGAGGATCTGCAGCTGTTTCTCATGGTCTCCTGCATCACCGTGTAGATTACAGAACGCAACACACTCAGTGAATTTATCATTATCTGATCCAGAAGGACAGAACCAGCTGATCTCCACCACTCCATCCATCAGGACTCTGGTTCTGCTGCTGCCGGGGCAGTTCCTGTGGAAGAACGTGTCGTGTTTCTCATTGATCAGACTGTTCATCAGATGAGACTTGTAGGAAGACACAGGGCCAAACCTGAAGAAAAATACCATTGGGGTTTCTGCCTTGTAGATCGGCTGGGTTCGACTGACCAGTTCATTGTTCGTGTGTCTGATCTTCCAGCTCTTGTGGACTTGTCTGAATGTCCAGAGAGGAAACTCAATCTGTCGTGTGAATGGATCAGGAACAAGCAGAGGCAGAGCGTACTGACACTGGGACAGTTTATTGACCATCAACTGCTTCAGAAAACCATCAGCGCAAAGAAACACAGCCATCTGAACATCCATCGGGTGTATTCTCTCAGATTGATTTGTTTCTTTGTTTGATAAAGACAAGTTCTTCAGAGCAGCATCAAAAATATCACTCTCATCTTCAGATGAGTCACTGTCTCTTTGATGCTTTTGATATTGTCCATTGGTCTCTTTAGTTTGAATGTATCTTGCTCTGTAGTTCATCATCAGTAGGTTTTGTAGAAAAGTCTGAATCTGCTCGTCTTCAGCACAAGACTCATGTGACAGTAATGAATGGTTGGTTATCTGAAGAACATCTGCAGCTCTCAGTTTGTTAAGGTGTTTGACGTCAAAATGAAGTCTGTCAAACAGTAGCTTTATTCTTTCTGCTCTGACTTCTGCTGTTACAGTTTCCTTGTTTTCTCCCTGGTTTAAAGACAACACAATAAACTGAAACAAATCATTTAAAACATTTATTGTTTTTCCTATTTTTTTATTATTCAGTCATGAATATTAATAATGGGGTAAAGACACAGACAAATCTCAAAAAATAATCAAAGGCTTGTTTTTGTACTCATAAAGACATTTCTGCATGATTGTATTACAGCGATTATTTCAGTTCATCAGCATATTACTGACTCCCTAAAGCTACAGTTATACTAAATTATATAAAAAAGGTGTTACACTGTTTACCAGCTGCAAAAGGAGTGAACTACATGACAAAATATATTCATATGACTATAATAAATAGAAAAAAAGTCAGAAAAAAAAACAAATCAGTACTTTTCATGACTCTTTGAACACTCACCTGTAGTGAATGATCAGTTTGAGAGCAGACGTTCCTCTTCATCTCCTCTTTCTCTCGTTCATATCCCTCTCTCCACTCCACTCGTTTTCTCTTCAGTTCATCTTCATGTTGTTCTTCAAGGAGTTTCAGTTTGTCTTCAAGAGTCTTCTGTTGATCTTCTCTCATGTTTCTTTCTTCTTGCAGTCTCTTCTCTAAATCCTGGAGTCGTTCTCGCCTCTCTCTATCTATTTTTTCTTTCTCTCTGATTATTCCCTCTATTTTACTTTGCAGTCTTTGAATCTGTATGTCTTTCTCTCTATTTTTCTCATCCTCTTCTTCTCTTCTTGTCTTTTCCTCTAGTTTCTGTTTTTCCCATTCCTCTCGTTCTTTCTTCATCTCACATATTTCTCGCTCTTTCTCTTCTTTGTCTTTTATTAGCGTTTTATGTTGTGCTTCTCTTTCTATATATTCTTCTTCTCTTTTCTTCCTCTCATTTTCTATTCTGTTCATCAGTCTGTCTGTTTCTGTCTCATATTTGATCTGAAGTTTCTCTTTTTCTTCCCTCATTTCCTCTATTTCATGTCTAAATGTCTCTCGTTCTCGTCTCATCTCGTCTTGTGTCTCTCTCTGATGTTTCTCTTGTTCTGTAATTTCTCTTTTCAGTTCTTCTTCTCTTCTTTTTCTCTCTTTGTCCTGATTCTGTCGTTCCTCTTCAATCATCATCTTCATTCTGTCTTTCTCTTCTTTATGTTTGGATTGAAGTTCTTCTTTCTCTCTTTCCATTCTCTCTCTCTCTTCTTTCATTCTCTGGTTAAATTCATCCCAGTCTCTCTGTTCTTTCTCTCTTCTTTTCTCATCCTCTTCATCTCTTTTTTTCCTTTCCTTTAGCTTCTGTTTCTCCCATTCCTCTTGTTCTCTCTTCATCTTATCTTGCATTTCTCTCTCTTTCTCCTCTTTCTCTTTCATTAGTGTTTTATATTGCTTTTCTCTCTCATTTAACTCCTCTTCTCTTCGTTTTCTCTCATTGTCATTATGTTGTCTTTCATTCTCTATTCTGTTCATCAGTCTGTCTATTTCTATCAGTAGATTTTCTTTTTCTTTCTTTACAGTCTCCTTTTCTTTCCTCATTTCATCTTTAAGCATTTCTTGTTCTCGTTTCATCTCGTCTCTCATCTGCTCCTCCTGCTTCTTAATTTTTCTTTCATATCGTTCTTCTCTTTCTCTCAGTTCCTCTTCTCTTCTCTTTCTCTCTTTGTCCTGATTCTGTCGTTCCTCCTCCATCATCATCTTCATTTTCTCTTTCTCTTCTTCTAGTTTCTTCATCTCTCCTTCTCTTTCTCTGACTCTGTCCATCAGGATCTTCGTCTGTTGTTCTTGTTTTTCTCTCTCCATTTGTCTAAACATCTTACATGAGTAGAAACTGCCTCCGTTTGCTTTCACCATGTTGTCAATCTTCTCCAGTAGATCATACACCTGTGTTCGGTCTCCAGTCTCATTATTATTGAACACATGGAATCTGTTTCCACACACTTCAATCAGCTTCATCAAAGGAGATCCAGGTTTTCCCAGATATTGGTCAATAGTTTTATTCTTCAGAAAGTCTCCTCTGGTGAAGAGCACCATGGTGTACACTAAAGAATTCTCACCAAACGTCTCTTGGATGATCTTCACTGAAGTTGCTTCTTCTTGAGTGAATCGTTGTCCTAAATTGAGCACAATGATGAACACATGTGGTCCAGGCAGGATCATAGAGATACAGTTGGTGATTTCTCTCTGGATCTCTTCATTACTGAGTTCAGTATCAAACAGTCCTGGAGTGTCGATCACAGTAACACATCGACCATTGATTTCAGACGTTTGTCTCAGACTCTCTTTAGTAACAGACTCATGAGATGTTTCTGCTGTAAATGCTTCTCTTCCTAAGATAGTGTTTCCAGTTGCACTTTTCCCAACTCCAGTTTTTCCCAGCAGAACAACCCTCAGTTCATCTTCACTTTCTAATAAACCTGCAAAAGAGGAAATGCGTTTGTTAATTGGAATGTCTATAATAATAATAATAATAATAATAATAATAATAAAAAAAGTAATAAATAAATGAAAATCCAAAACTTTTTGTCATGTATTATTTTAAGACCTAAACTGATTTTCTGCTCAATACCTTGTGACAGTAAATGTGTCTCTTGTAGATTCATTTTCTTCTTCATCTCTTCATATTTCATCAGTTTTTCTATCTGCGCCTCCAGAAATGTCTCTGTGGAGAAAAACTCTCCTCTGTTTTCTTTCAGAATCTGCTCGATGTTCTCTATCAATGTGGACACTTGTGTTTTGGGGCCAAAGAAATGACGTCGTCCTCCAAAACTCTCAATGACAGACTGTGTTTCTTCATTGAGTTCTGCTGTCTGATGCTCTGAATTCTGCTTTATGAGGATCATGATGTGTTTGTTGATTCTTGAGCTGAAAATCCTCTGAATCTCCTCTATTTCTGCTTTGTCTTCATTATTGAGTGGAGAGTCAGGAATAATGATGAGGAAAACATGAACTCCAGGATGACAGAGAGACACACAGCGGAGAGTTTGACGCATCACTTCCTCCTCTGAGAGCCGAATCAGAGCTGGAAGCTCCACCAGATTGATCTGACGTCCATGAAGATCCTCGTCTGATCGTCTGTCTGTCTGCTGCAGGATCTGCTCTGAAATGGAGGACTTTAATGTGCCATCACTCCCGCACACAACCAGATTCAGCTTCATACACTCTGAAACTAATAGAAGAAGATTATTAAAACATGTTCATTTGTCATTAGAAACTAATAAATCTCATCACACTCACGTTTTTCTGTGTCCTGTTTCTCCATTGTGAAATACTGTGAAGCACAATCCAGGTGTCGTCCTTCATTCATCTTCTCAATGTCCTCAAACATCTGCAGTAGATCATCAGGAGAGCTGCTCCTCTGAAGACTGAAGTGTCTGTTTGCACATTTCTGGATGATTTTCTGCAGGATGTCATTGGTTTCATTGGTCTCTCGTGTGCTGATCACCATGGTGTGTTGGTAAACGCGCTCAGAGAAAGAGTGCAGCACCTTCTCCACACACTCTTGATCTTCTGCTGAACACGGCTCATGTTTGAGAAGCAGAACGATCACATGAGGTCCTGGATCAGACAGATGGACACACTCTCTCACTGTCTGTGTGATCTGATGATCTGAGATGTTGGTCTGGAGCAGCTGAGGACTGTTGATGATGATCACGTGTCTGTCCTTCAGTCTTCCTGCGACTCTCTCTACAACATCTGGAGGAGCTTCACTGTCAAACGCTGCTCGTCCTAATATGAAGTTTCCCACACGACTGTTTTCTGACACACTCGAACCCAGAAGAACAATCCTCAGATCACTCACTGAAACACAGGCAATATGTCATCACAGAACATCACATTAATAAACCTACAATAAAGTGCAACAATAATAGACATATTTGGGGTTGAATTTAAGTTAAGTTTTAAAAGTTAATAGACCTTTCTCACAACTTCCGTATTTTGCACCGGAAATACGTAATTGCTGTGTAAACCTATTTCCGCCCCGGTATGCCAGTAACCAGTTAAACAACGTGAAAAACGCTTAACGTGGCTAAATGTATGTAAAAAACAACCAGGAAACCCCAAGTTTCTGTCAAACCTTACGTGGAACAAACATTAACTACTATCAAAAGAACGAGCCCTTATTCCACAGATAAAGTGAATAATATCACGTTAAGCGTTTTCTCCCCATAGAAGCCCATTATAAGGAAACAGCGTAACGTGGTTTACGTACCTCAACAGCGACCAGGGAAAACCAAACTTATGTTAAATTTCCCTTGCTGCTGTCAAAAGAACGAGCTCTTATTCAGCATATAAAGTGATCGCCCCCCATAGAAGTCCATTATAACAAACCATGTTAAGCTTTTTCCTGTATGGAGTTCTATAGGGAGAAAAGCGTGATTTTATTCACTTTATATGCTCAATAAGAGCTCATTCTTTTGACAGCAGAAAGTGTTTATTATAAGTAAAATTTTAAGCTACGTTAAGCTTTTTTTTTGTATAATGGACTTCTATGGGGGGGGGCGATCACTTTATATGCTGAATGAGAGCTCGTTCTTTTGAGAACAGAAAGTGTTTATTATAAGTGAAATTTAACAGAAGTTTGGTCTTCCCTGGTCGCTGTTAAGGTAAGTTAAACCAAGCTGTTTCCTTATAATGGGCTTCTATGGGGGAGAAAACGCTTAACGTGATATTATGCACTTTATCTGTGGAATAAGGGCTCGTTCTTTTGATAGTAGTTAATGTTTGTTCCAAGTAAGGTAATGACAGAAATTTGGGGTTTCCTGGTCGTTTTTTACGTACGTTAAGCCACGTTAAGCGTGTATAAACGCGGATAAACTCTTAGTGGAAAAATGTATATCCTTTATCCAATTTGTTCCTCTTTGTGACGGAGTTTTCCTACACGACTCTTATGAGGTCGGCAAAAGTTATCTTTGGCAAACCAGCGAGGGAAGTTGTGTAGACGCTCTCCATTTTAAGTTTAAATTACCCGGCTTTCTGCTGTGTTGACATTACACAGGAAGTCTGCATACCCTGCGATTGCGTATTTCCGGTTTCTGTGAAAAAGGTCTATAAACTCACAATTTCCAAACATTTCTTATCACTTCAAATTTTTTTTTTTTTGTCTGTTTAAAGACTTACTGTCAAGAGGTGGGCTTTTGCTCTTTTTTCTCCTGCGAGGATGATTGTGGGAAGTAGTGACTGTATAAAAACAAAAGTCTTACATTATATTTGACTTTCATCACATCCAAAAAAAAAAAATAATAAAAAAAAAAAAATATATATATATATATATATATATATATATATACACACATGAACAAATGATTAAACAGCAAAATAGGTGTGAAAATCCTATTTGATGTTTAGAAAATCTTGTCTTAGATGTTTAGAAGTCACATCAGAACAACTATTTTTGGAGTTTGTTGAGTAAATAAAAATAAATTATAATTTTCACTAAATATGAAGAAAATAAATTTGATTTGATTGTTACCTCTTGTGTCATTGGTTGACATGTTGATATTCTGTTCTCTCGTCACTTTCACTCTTCACCTGATCATCTTCTCTGACTCCTAAAGTCTGTCACTGTATCATCCTGTAAGAGATTTTAATGATTTTTTAAGCAGTAACACAGTCTCTGTTCATTTATCTAGACTATGTGAAGCTCCATCATTGTTCTGCCTGTCGTTTGTTGTTCAGTTTTTTGTTTAACTGCAGTAGGTTGAATCTCAACTGGTAGATTATGAAGATCTTCCTGAATCCTGAAAATCTGATTCCACTGAACAAAGACACACCGATAACACTCTCATGTTTGATAGAAATAAACCAGCCCCTGGATTACATAAAATGGATTGAAATTAATTATTCAAATTATTTAAATAAGTTTAAGAATAGTGCTGAACAATATGTGGAGCTTTAATCTCTACATAATGAACTTGTGCAGATATTCAGCATCATGTTTCCAGCATGTTTCCCAGAAGACCATAAACTAAACACAATTCACATCAGCCAATATTCATGCATCTGAATACCGTCTGTAAACTCAGATTTGTTTCTCATTCGGTTCTGTGACTGAAGTGAAAGTGAAAGTCACTGATGTTCCTGCAGCTCAAACACTTATTAATGACACCTGTTCAAATAAACTCATGTTTTAGTGTTTCCGATGTTAACATTTCATATTGAATATATAGTGTTTAAAAGGAAATGTGATACCTGCAAGTCTCGTCATGTTCATACGTGTAGTTCCTTGTTGCTTTCATGAGAGCAGGAAGTGATCTGTGAATGTGGGTGGAGTCAGTGACGACAGTAGGCTAAAAACCTCCTTTTGTCGGTCTGATTAACAGTAACAAATAAAAATTCAAATAAAAGCTGAAAGTAAAATAAAGGTGACTCGTTCAGATACATCTTTGAATTACGGCAAGAGAACCTGCAGTGACTTTCCCTAAACTCAATATTCTGTACCATGTTTGTTTGACAGGTGCACAGAATTAAACCAAAAAACAGCATAAAACGAATTAAAAATTATAATGCACACAAATATTTTTATATCACCCATTTATTTTCAATGGAAGTAAAAATCCCAATGTCATATTTATAAATGCGTGTTTTAAATCACATGTAAATGTAAAACTAGTGCTGTCTCCGATCTAAACAGCACACTGTCCTCTGGCGGTTAGATTGTAGAACTGCAGCTGCAGATATCGTTCAGAAAAAATAATACTTTTATGTGCCTTTAAATATTTGGCTTACAGTTTTTTACAATCGTTTTTGCACTAATAACAGAACCGTAATGTCATTTTTCAAAACTCTAGACACATAATTCACAACCAATGATCAAAAATGCACATTTTTCAAACCACTTAACACATTTTTCAAATGCTTGGATACAATACACATAAGCCAAAGATAATTTGTTAATTGAACTTAAATCCCCTGTTCAAAATGACACAACAACTTAACATCAAAG
>NC_133361.1:5963416-6062478 GCF_049309525.1 Garra rufa
TATGGATTTTGCAGCCAGTTTTGCAGCCAGTCTCTAGCGGTCAGTCGATGGATTGCAGTTTAGGAAACTTGTGTGTTGGTTCCAATAGAGAGAGTGGGAGGTTGCAGCTTGAAGTTTGAACGCTGATGCGCATGCACAGATCGTCAGCGCCAGAGAGTCGAGAGTGGTAGACGTTACAGGATGAAAAAAGTGTGCACAAATTCACTTCCCTTCACCCTGGCCAAACCTCTTAACCCACAACCCATTGTGACACTCTGGTGAGACTTTTATGAGCTGTTTTGACATGCTTATGACACTAACATTCAGGGGCGTCGGTGTTTATGAGCATCAGGCGCACACTGATCGTGTCTTTGTCGAACCTTCACATCGATGTGTTTCAACAGATACAGAATGTATTTGCTCTAGTTTGAATGCGTATGTTAATTTTTTAATGGATACAAACAGTAGATATTCAGTCTGTCAAGTTCACATGGATAGGTTTTGTGGTCTTTTGGCATCTCCCTGTTGTCCTGTTTGGTAAGGCAGGTTCAATTATTTAAGAAAAAGTATTCTGAAGTTGTAAGGAATTCAGGAGCTTAAAATCTGTATATATAATTTTAAAAAGTTAGAATTTAGCAGAGGTTTTCTTTAAAGGTTATGAGGTATATTTAAAGTTTTAATTTAAAGTTTGTTTGAATTTTAAGGTTTTTATAACATGCAGTAGAAGAATAATAAGGCAAAACAAATGTTTTGGTTAATAAAAATTACTCTTTCCACCTCTGCCGGTACTTATTGCTGAGGTAAAGCATCAAAAGAGTTTGTTTGGCTCCTCCTCCTCTGTGGTTTTCTTCCACTTGTTTCCTTCGCCTGCGCTTCACTCAGAAACTGCTGTGAGAACCGCTACAGATCTAGCTCTTCAAGAGGAATTTCATTCAGCTTTTGCTCCACGCATACACGCAAGTAATCCGCTTAAGGTAAGAAATATCTTTACGATAGACTACATGTTTAAATACAGTTTGACTGTGAACCGCTTTTATGATTAGTAAGTTTATATAGGGTCAAAACAGTTCTAGGTTTTCTGTGTGAAAAAAGGGCATGTTCAAATGCAGCATGTGTAGGCTATCACCTTCTTGACTCAATGCTACTCCTTAGTAAATCAGCTAATTAATGCTGATGTTCCATATTTTAATGTACAATGATAAAACCCTGCTTTTTTATTACAATATGTGTATCTGTGGTCATCATCTGATTTTGTGATATTGGGTCTTGTGTACCTACAACACTTAAATGTAAATGTCATTAACTTTATCAAAGTGTTCTCTTAATACAATTTCTGATCACTCCGTCATCCTTCTCTGCTTATGCCGGTTTCTCTCTCCATCTATCGAAATTGCACTTTTACGTCACGAACGTCTGGACACCGAAATGTTAATGACAAGCTAGTTAACATTTCTCAGTACATTTCACATTTTTTAAGCTGTTTAAGTGGTTAGATCCTCAGCATGTGTCTCGCACAGGGCGTAAGGATTGTTTCACTAAAAACCACACGACCCACACACACACACACACACACACACCGTGAGAGACACAATTAAGGTATTGTAATTAATTTCTGCCACCACTAGGGGCTACTGCTGAACCTCAATTTCTAATTTAGGCTGCCACCACATTTAATCAAACCCGGTCTGGTCCGGGAGGAGCAATCAAAACACACTCAGGAGTAAGAATTACAACGAATATACTACAACAATGGCATCCATATGGCATTGTCTCAAATAAATATATTACATACACTACACTGTAAAAAAATGACCATGAATTTAATGGTAAAAAACTGTAAAAAGGCTGCGGTAAAAACCTTTGATATGGTTAACGGTAAGTTCCCCTTCTATATACGGTGAAAAACTGTGTTGGACATTGCATGTAATTTTACGGCAGTATACCGTTTTTTGAAGTGAAAAAGAACGTAAAATTTACAGTGAATAACCGTAAACTGACATTCCCAGAATTCCATGTGTTTTGTTTTTTTTATTATTATTATTTGATGTTTTTCGTGGAAATAAATTTTTCTTCTTTAATTTTTCTTGGCAGTTTTGTACATTAGGGTTGTATGTTACATATAATGCTGTTAAATTAATGTTTTTTTGCATTAAATCAGTTTTATGTGTGTTACCATGATGGTGTTAGTGTTTGTGTGAATGACACTGTGCACCTTCTATATATATTATTATTTAAAACTTCCTTGTGATGGGCTTTGGTTGATCAGTGATGTTGTCATCACCATCTGCTTTTGGTGGTTATCAGTGTATTGCAAAGGTACAAAACAGATTTCAGTACTTCAAAAGGTTGGTAAATCACCAATATATCAGTTAAAAAAATCTGAAATTACGGTATTTACCTGTAAATTTAAGTGAAACCCGTAAAATATAAAACATTGCTACCGTATTTTTTACAGTAAAACTTTGGTAACCACAGCTGACAGGGTTTTCCCGTAAATTTTACGGCTTTTTTTTTTTTTTTTTTTTTTTACAGTGTAGTCATATGGATTTTGTCTATTTTTTAATCAAATGTGATCTGTAACTGCGGAAAAAAAGTTTCCATTGCTGTTTTGTGAAATATTCCTTTTTCGAATAGCCTTTTGCATTATATGGGGTTTTTTGCGCAGTTGTAATGGTTACACGCTACCATTAGTTGTATTTTCGATTTTTTAATATTCCAAAAAAGGATTATTTCGCAAAACAGCAATGAAAACTTTTTGTAAAAAAAATTTCTCGCATTTACAGGTTACATTCAATTAAATATAGCCAAAATCCCCCCCTCAAAAAAAAATTATCAAAAAAAAAAACGTTGCCATGACTTACTACAAGATGAAAAAAAAAAAGTTTTAGTCGCATAACATTGGTTAATGAAAACACCGTCATTTCGCAATGCTTTTTAATAGACATTTATACAATACAACCAATGTTTTTCGCAAATCTGTAATGGAAACACACCTAATGGCGCCCTCTGTTGCCCTCTGTTAAAGTATATATCTCTAAATGTAATTGCATTTTGTAAGACACTTTTACTGAAACATTATCCCCCAGTTTCACAGATAAGGCTTAAGCCTAGTCCTAGACTAAAATGTAAGTCTGAGTTGTTTCAACTGAAATAAAATTGGACTGATTGGTTTTAAAATATATCATTGCCTTTGTTTTGTCTCAAGATGCACACCAGTAATGCTTTTTTCTAAGCACGTTTATAAAAATTACCTAAATGTCCTAACTGAACTATGGCCTAATCCTGGTTTAGTCTAAACCCTGTCTGTGAAACCGGGCCTATATCTTTTGTATTAGACTGACACTTAAGTCATTTATTTTCCATGCTCTTGTGATGAGAAATTCTAGATGTTAGTCTTAATATTGTTTGTGGTAAGAATGCACATCAATACACTTTTTCCATGAACATGTCAATGTTTGTTGTTAGAAAACACTTTTTGTTTGCGGTAATTTGTTCTGTTTTAAATTATTTTCCTCTCTTTTTCAGCATAAAAACATGGACAATGTGACGTGTGGAGAGATTAAGACTGATGGGGGATTTGAGTTCAAACTTCCCTCTGATTTACTGAATCAAACACTCAGTGTTGACTGTGAGCAGAGCTGGTATTTACAGGTGAGTGTGTTTCTGTCCTCAAACACCATTATTCACAGACAGACATTACATGATTCTGATCTGTTTCTTTTGATCAGGGTGGACTTAAGATAGCAGATCCATCAGATCCTCAAAGACTGATTGATCCTGTTATTTCAGTCTCATCTGATCATCTCGTCACGTCTCGCTGTGTGGATCTGAATCATGAAATCATCTGTGATTCTGCTGATGGAGTAAATCAACTTAATATCTGATTAACCTGCTTTTTTATGTTTAATCCATCATGAACATAAATTAAGCTTTAATGCGTCTTTCCTTCATTTCAGTCTCATTTCAGTCGTGAGATCATGTTCAGAGGTGAGAGAAACGTGTCCTGATTGAGATCAAACTCTGTGTTGAACTGAATCTTCAGTGAATCTTCAAGTGAATGATGATGATTGTGAATGTGTTTTTCAGTGAAGAATGAAACTGCAGTGACTCCAAACTCAGGTGAGTTTCAGCTGATAAACGTCTTATTATTGACTAATAAAACACTGAACATCTCATTCACACTCAATACACTTCCAGTCTTTTCTCTCATATCGACTCATATTTGTGATCATTGTGTTTTTAAAGACGTTCTGAATGAAGCATCTCTCCAGCACTCAGGTACAACATTCACAGCTTTAAACCTCTTTCTAATATTGATTAATCATTATAGATCAGCTGATCTGATATTTGATCACTTGTTTAGATCAGCTGTGGTGGCTTCTGCCTGTTTTCATCATGATTTTCCTGGTAATTCTATGTATCTTGCTGCGTAAAAGGATCTTCAGGTGAGACTAATGTCATCAGTTTCTATTCAATTCAATTAACCTGCATTTCACTAAATCACACAAACAGTTAACATCTGAAACAGATGGATGTTGAGATTTGCTGTATAAAGCATCATGTGCTGCATCTATAGGAAACCGATGAAGGTCAGATCTGTTGATCCTCATGCAGTGCAGGACTCAGAGCAGATAAAAGCTCTTGAGATTGAGGTTTGAATAATAGGTCCATCTCTGATCCGCCAACATCCACACCATCTGCTGAAGACATCTGACCCAATCCACAGCCTTACTACAAACAAGGCACTTACAGTACCACAAACAGTTATTAATTTCTGATCTGTTTCTTTGATCTATTTGAAATTAACCTGTCAATTTGGATAAAAGCATCTGCTAAATGAGTAAATATAAATAAAAACTATTCATTTTTAATGTTTTTATTCACTGTTTTGTTGTTTCCGGTGTATGTTGTGCAATAAACAGATGAAATAATGAAAATGTTATCATTAATTTATTAGGGGCCAAGCCCGCAGGGGACTGTAGGCCCTCTTGTATCTGTGTGTTTTCTTATTATTTTCGTCCAATGGGCGTCAATGGCAGCCCTGTGAAGGGAACATAGGAAAATTATGAAATTTGGCACACTTGTAGTGATGGCCAGGAATAGAGACATGACCAAATTTAGGGTTTCTACCAACTCTATAGCACCACTTCAAGTTCAAATATTCAGCAGTTAAATAACTCTTGAACCCCTAATTCTATAAAAAAAAATTCTTTTTTTTTTTGCTACTTCTCCTTAAAACAACATCATTTAGATTGTGTTTTCAAAGGTAATGTGTTTTTTGTAAAAACAGTTATATGTCTAAAACAGTAGGTGGCAGACTACCCGATCAATTATCAGTTTATACAGCAGAGATGATGGCGATTATTGTAGGGTTGCAGTGGGTGGAGGAAGTAAAACCAGATAGAGTGGTATTTTGTGTGGATTCTATAGCAGCTATATATAGTATTCAAAATATGAAGTCTAGCAGAGAAGACTTGATGCTAGAGATCCATCAAAATTTATTTAGATTATGGAGCCTACAGATAGATGTGAGATTCTGCTGGGTACCTGCTCATGTAAATGTAAAAGGAAATGAGAAGGCAGACAAAATAGCAAAGAAATCAACCAAGATGAGCGATACTATAAATATTCCTTTTGGTAAAGGAGAAGTTAAGACAATAATTAAAAAAGAAATGAAGAAGAAATGGCAAGAGAGGTGGGACACAGATAAGAGTGGAAGGAAATATTATAGTATACAGAAATCTATCAATGCACAGGGTGTGAATGGAAGGAATAGAAGGGAGGAGTCAGTTTTAACCAGGATGAGATTTGACCACACTGGGTTAAATAAAACATTGTTTTTGTTAGGTAAAAGTAAATCAAATGAATGTATGGAATGTAAAATTACAGAAGATGTAGAACATATACTGTTGCACTGTGGGAAGTATTGGGAAGAGAGGATTAGATTAAAGCAAAAGATTAATCAGACAGGAAGAAACTGGAACCTTGAGGGTATTTTGGGAACAACAGGAGAAAGGGTTAAAGATGTACAGGATGCTGTTTTGGAATATCTGAAGGATACAGGGGTATATTATAGGATATAGGAAATAATATTTGGTCACGGATTAAATAATTTTTTTTTTTTTTTTTTTTTTGTCTGTATAAAGTGGAAAGATATAATTCATGCTACATACTCCGATACAGTAGGTGGCGGTATGCACCTGATGTGTCATGAATGCAATCCGCCATAAAACTTAAAAGAAGAAGAAGAAGAACAGTAGGTGGCGCTGTCTTCAAACTTCTGAGGTACCTACTGATGGTGGACAAAATGGTGGACATTGTTTAGCCGATTTGGGGGTTCCCGCCAAGAGGGTTGAGGGTGGATGGAGGAGCTGAACACGCAGCGCCGAATGAAGCTCTATGAAGACTCCGAACGGGTATAAGATTCAAGGGTGATTGCATGAGGGTTGGTATGATAGTTAGGAATGATTGTAGTTAGGTTGTCAATGGTCCATATGAGAGATAGGAGGCGGTAATGCACTTATAAGTCTGCGATCCGCCGTAAAACAAGAAGAAGAAGAAGAAGCCGATTTGGGGTTTCAACCTCGTTAACTTGCCAACATCCTAACTTTTGAACAAGTTGGGGGTTTGGATTTTTAATATCGTTAAATTTCTTGGGTTATGCAGATTCTGACGATGTCTCTGTAACCCGTTGTTTTAACCCTTAATGGTTATCACGCGCAATTTTTGTGGGCACGGTAATCGAAATCTAGGTTCGGAGGGAGGATTCTTTTTTTTCCTGAGAATGGACAACAACACAATAATGAAGAGTGAGAATTGAAATACTGTATTGGTACCATAAACAAAATTAACTGCAATGTTATCACATATGTGCAAAGAAAACAATCAGGCCTGTAAACACAAAGAATGAAAGTCCCAAAACTTAGTAAAGAAAAATTATTTTCCAGTCTCCTTGCCTGTCTTTTGTAGAGTCAGGTCCAAGGGAAAAAAAAATGGCAAAGGGGAAAAATGTTCTCTACCCGGGTAGTTTAAATGAGGGTCCAGTCATATATCCAAAAAGGCTATGCTTGGTATGTGTATTTTCTTATCTGCATCCAAGAAAACGATGTACTCCCGGAAATGCTGAATTCGGCCGGGACAAACGCAGCGCAATATAGAAGATCAGGGATGACTCGCCGTTCAAGGTCCGTTAGTGACTCAGGAACTGTACATCAAAAGAGGACTACAAAAAAAAAAAAAACCTGCACAATGTGTTACTCATTGTCATTCATATTATCTAAATTGACGACAGACCTATCCATGAAATGACATTACATGAATTTACATTAAATACAAATGAATTATTTCCTCTCTTATGTCTGTGTCACCCTTTTTTGTAAAGGAAATACGAGGTTGTACCGCTAAACACATTAAGCAGAGCACATTAAACATACTGTCATTGTGAACCACAAATACAAATTAGAACAAATAAGGTCACACTTTACTAGATGATAGCTTCGGATTTCGTGTAACAGAAACCCACTAGATTGAAAAAACATTTGCATAACTACTGCACACGTGCAGCAGTTAACATGACACAGCAATTTTAACCAACGACTCACTCCGATTGTTTTTTTTCTACAGCAGATAATGCTTATATCCTCATTTCAGTACACATCTATCACTATTTGTTCGTCATCCATTACAATCAGTTATATTTTCCTTAGCAGTGAACATGTAAAAACAATTACAAAGCAATTTTCCACAGAAGACAAAACTAATGAAACAAAGCATGAAATATTGCATCATTCTTTGAATTTTATCAGGATCCGTCTAAACACCTTATTTGTCTTTCCACTCTTTTCACATTTCTCTCTAAAAGTTATTGTGCTGACGAGTCAGCATATCACTCACAAGAGAAGTCGCCCCCTAGAGGGATTTACTAGCTACTGTAACAATTTTCTGTTCTCTTTGAATGTCAGTGACCCTGACATCTTACAGGGGTTACACCTCATTTGTCATTTTCCATGAATATAACTGTCAGCCATATTGAAGTAAAAGAAAAACAGTGCTTTTTCTACTCTTCCTACAAATTTTGTTCAAAGTTGTCCAAAATCTGATCAGATGATCTTTAATTGGGCCGAGCGACATAGAAATGACAGAACAGATCTTTGATATTCATCACCGTTCCCGATAAATATTATATTATCGTAAATAATATTATCCTTTCAATTTGATTTCATGTCACTGTAAACACTAAAACGAATCGATTTTTAGTCCTGTCATTTCGGTTTATGGGCGTCTGCTTATCCGTCCTCTTGTCTACAAACCGAAGGTGGTTTAAAGAACCACCTCCTGAAATGTGGCAGGGAATAAGGACCTGGTACAAAAAAAAAAAAAAAAAAAAAAAAGGATGACGTCACTGCATTGAAGACGACTTGAACCAAGTGAAAACGAAAGCTTGAACAGCAGCTCAAATCCTCCTGAGTTTATGTTTCCTGTAATCATGTGTTTAATGCAAAAACGCTTGATTGGTTTATGTTATAAATCACATTTGTGGAGATTAGCTTTATGTCGTGCATTGAATTTATTTTGTTTAACAAGTCAGTCAGCAGTAAGAAACGAGCGACGAGACCTGAAACACTTCCTGGTGAGAAACAGAAATACTTTTGATTAGTTTGGACTGTCTTTGTGTTAATCTGGCTTCAAAAGTCATTTGTTTCATCTAAACATAAGTATAGATGAGCCAGCACCACCCAGACCATTAATACGGAGCTAACAGACACACATTTAAACATTATTTCCGCGGTTTTACGTGGCGTTTTGGGTTCGTTCGCTACTGTCTTGTTCGTGTCTCTTATTTCCTTTAAAATGTTGGAAAGGCGATTCACTTAAATGAGTTAACTTTATCTTTTTTTAATTCTCAGTGATCAAAAGGAACCAGTCCAAACGATACAATCCGGATTCTTCTAAAAACGGTTCTGGCAAAAGTTAATCTTGAAACATGCCAATGGAGTCGATTCACATAGAAAAAAGAAGAAGAAGGCAAAGAAGAAAAGTAGAAACTCAAAGAAGAGGCTGGACAATTGGGAACCCAACTCTGGCAAAGCGCGGCCTAAAACAAAACGATGGGATTGGATTGAAAAACAGAGAAACCTCAAGAACAATTCACACACAGAATAGGTTGCGAATTGGTAAAATTGACGGGAACATCCACAGATCATTGGATTCACACGTTATATGTAACTGTAACGTGTTGAATGAAATATGCTGGACCCGGTTTTTACCGGTTGTTGGTTGTTTGCTGGAGGTGACGGAGTTTCGGATGGCTCCCTTTCTTGCCACTTCTCTGATGTCTGACTTAGAAGGAGGAGCAATAGCAGTCACTCTCAGCGTGCTATACATTATAGTTAAACGGCTGCGGGGGAAATTCTGCTGTCACTTTTCCAGTTTGCCCAAGGATCGGCATAAGGTATGAATTATATGTTTAATATATATTTATTTATAGCTGACCCTCAACCCGATTTCTAGAGCCTAGATTTATGATTGTATTATTAACAGGTTATAAGCAGTCACAGCATTTTCTAGATATGTTTTTGTTTTACGTAAAGTATTTTAGACTGTGTAAGCATTTACCCTACTGAAAGAAGACAGCATGACAGCATTTAATCCAGAAGCCGAAGAGAATTAAAGTAGAGCAAAACCAAAGTTTCGCGAGTGCACAGTGCCAAGAGCGCGCGCACGCAGGCTAGAAGGGAAGCATTTACCCTACTGAAAGAAGACAGCGTGACAGCATTTAATCCAGAAGCCGAAGAGAATTAAATTAGAGCAAAACCAAAGTTTCGCGAGTGCACAGTGCCAAGAGCGCGCGCACGCAGGCTAGAAGGGAAATTATAACGTTGGATTGATTTGCATGTGCGATTTTCCACCAAGACCACATTCAGCGGGTTCACTTACTTTGTAGTTTATTTATTTAATATTTTCAAAATAATTATTTGTTCTAAAAAGTTCTCCAAGAATGTACAAGTGATCGTTCCAGTTCTCACAGCTTTCACAAAACAGACCTGGAAAAGTGAAACAGATTTTTTTTTTTCTATTTTCTTTTTTTTTCTTTATTTTTTTTATTTATTTATTTTTTTTTTAATAAAGAAAACAAAACAAAACAGAGATGGATACGGAGCTGGGGCTGCAACTTAAATCTCACAGCTCCATATTTCTCCGTTTAAAATTTACCGCGATGCACTACACACTTTAGCTTCGCAAACTCTGTGTAAGTAAAGACAAAACTCAATCGAAATTACAGCCGTCGCACAAAATTACAAAAACAATGTACTGGAATACGAAAGAAAATAATACAACACTGAAATGCTGTGAACCACTATAGAGAAACTATAGGCTACCACACAAAAACACCTGTGGTACAATGCGGCACAATATGGCAGTGGATATAACAACCATGAGCTCCTATTTCACACACCACATTCACTTTATGAGAGATGAAAAATGCTGTAAACTGGATGGTCTTACATATGACACGATTTCGAAGAGTGCAAGTCTGTCTCGCACTGCTCACTGCGCATAAAAAGTATCTGAGGGCGCATGCCGATTTCCATGCGTAAAGCACACAATAACACCGACTGACAGCAATTTACAGGAAACAGCACATATAAATTAAATACGTTTAAACATGCAAAGAGAGAATCAAACTTGTATGCTTTTTACCACCCGGTTAAATTATTAAATTATTATTATTATTATTATTTAAATATACTCCCTGTGATCTATTTTTACCTGTTATTTTATTTACTTACTTATCTTTACATGCATGCAAACATTACGTTTTAAATCGTTTATCTGTACAAATATTAGAGATTTTAAATAGTTGACTTTCATGTTCTGACTTTCTGTTTGGATTAATTGTTGTAATCCATGGTTCATAGTAAGCAAGCAAGCACGTTCACATTCTGCCTCCTCGCGTAAAACACCCACAATATAAGATCAACATCTCCTAACGCGCTTCTTTGTTCGACTCTTCCCAATCGCCAGTGCAGATCAAGATATGCTTTTGTTTTTCTCGCATCTTTTCTCGCTTAAGGTACAAAACATGTTCAACATAGCCGTTTAAATACGGTTTCGTTGAGAACAATTGTTTTTGAAAATCAACGCGTGACTTCAGATGATTCAGAACTTTTAAATGCGGATGCTCTATAACTTAACTTTAAACTATTATTCGTTTTACTTTTAACTTTAGAATGAATATTTAATAAACAAGTACCAATTTAATTATTGAGTACCCAGCGCGTTCCCTTAAGGCCAGACACTGCAGGTCAATAAAAGAAAAGTTATCGCCGTACTTATCCAGTTGATTTGAAATAAATAAATAAATTGTATTGCAAGTTTTCTAAAATGTTAGGTTTAAATACGCAAATGTTAATATTTAATGAAATACGCAATAATTTGCATTACAAAATCTAAACACTGTATCAAGTCAGTTTTAAAATTCTTGTTTAATATTTTTGAGTCAAATGTTTCCATCTCATTTTGTCACTCCACAATTCAGAAATTACAGACAGATTTTATTTTTATTATTATTATTATTATTATTATTATTATTATTATTATTATTATTATTTTGGATATCTATGTCTTTACCTGTCTTACTAAGCTATATCTAAATACGTCTTAACAGCAATTTCTGTCCCTCCGGATTCGCTGCATAGCGAATATGCATTAATTTAGGACCACATGTAATCACGGACGTCTGGACACAATAATTTACATTAAACATACAAAATATTTATACCAAAAATGTAATATTCATTGAAGCAAATTGGCCGAGAACTTACGGCACACGTCTGCATCGGCACGGAGAGAGATAATACAGCATTCAGCAGTCAGTCTGTGTCAGTTGTGTCCTTTTCCTTCTATCTAAGCTAAGCCCCTTATCTCTTATTTTCTTTTTCTTTTTTTCTCTCCCCTTATCTCTTACCCAGCACGCCTTGGCCTGCTTCTAGTCAAAAAATCCACAGACAGCAACAGAAGGTGACAGTGGTTTACAAACAGAAGTAGGGGCGAGGCATCTGCATATCATTCAGGTTTCGGAGATAGACGATCAGAAGATCATAGAAGTCATAACAAATCATGTTTACGAATCAGATGAGCTAAAACCTTAATTTTAATGGAACTGAAAAATAAATAAATAAAATAAAAACACATTATTTAACATAGATTATCTTGATATTCTCTCGACATAGAATTGCTAGTTTATTATTTGTCTTTATTGTTGATATGTAGGGGAGAGCGGGGCACAACCTAACACTTTTTGAATTTCGCGGTTTATGTAAATCCACTTGGGGTTCAGAGTACAATTTTTATCCATATTATTTTCACACTTGTCTAGTACAAATATATCGCTTTGTTTCCTATTTACAGTGTATACGTTTTTCGTTATTTACCTCAAAAGAAAGGAAGTGAAACGTGACAACATGCCCCATAGATGGGGTAACATCTGAGGGGCACGTTGTAACACGACCATATGACAGCTTAAAATGTTATCTGATCGAATGAAAAAAATATACACAACAAACTAAAATATTTTGTCAGTAAAATACATGTGTTAACTTTTTCAAATGAAGTAATGACGTTTTTAAAAAAAAAAAAAAAAATGGTCTAATTTTGGAGTTTGACAATGAACATATTGCAACGATGCTTTGAACGGTCCTGATCGCAACACGCAGCTGTAGTAGTTCAAAACAATGTGGACAAATAAATGAAACACATATAGACATTCAGAAAAACATTCCCGTCCCTCCACACACAGCTCTCATAGAACACCACACATAACGAGCCAAAATGCTTTACATTTCTTGAAATAATAACATCTAAACATTAAACATTGATTGTCAGCCTTTATTCACCTGTTTCTTGTGGTTTCTTGTCAAAATCCTTAGAAGTAAATAGTCTAAATTGCACCGCTTATGTCATAGAATAGCATAGTTTAATAACAGCGGGGCATATTGTAACAGTGTTACAACGTTCCCAATCTGCGCGACTGGAGTTTCAAAGCAGGTTAGTGTCTTCTGCTGGTTTGTCAAGCATTAATAAACTGTCTAAACGGATAAATAACAAATTGGAGATTAAAATAATAGCAGTTTTGTCTAACTTTAAATGAATACTAAAAACAGAAATGAAAAGTTTACTTCAGCCAGAAATGTACTTTTACTATGGTAAAATAAATATTCAGCGATATCTTCAAAATGCTTTTGAATTTTGGTGATCTTTTTTCTCTGCATAGTGTTGCTATGGCAACTAGTAAATAACGTAAATTTGGTTATGCTAGTGTTTGTGGAAATATTTGAACCACGTGTGTTACAATTAACCCCGCGTTAGGTTGTGCCCCGCTCACCCCTATAGTGAACAGAAATGCACATTAATTGTTTTTAGACTTTTTTTTCATTAGTGACAGTAGTGCTTCCTTCTGTCTATATGAAGATGCAATGGCATTCAGTAATAGATACATTTTAAAATACTTTCTGAAAATGCACTGATCTGTGTGAGGAAAACAATGCAGTTTAATTTTAAACATAAAACAAGTAAATTTAATGTCTTTTCATTTGCACAGCTTTAAATGCACAATACACATTTCCCATGTCTGTTTGCTCTGAAACATATTTCATGCAGTAATAACTTATGGAGTAATTGAGTTATTTAATTCAAAATATTTTCCTCTTTTCAGTGTTGAAACATGCCTAACATCTCTTTGACGTGTGGAGAGATTCAGACTGATAGCGGGTTTGAGTTCAAACTTCCCTCTGATTCACTGAATCAAACACTCAGTGGAGACTGTGAGCAGAGCTGGTATTCAGAGGTGAGTGTGCTTCTGTCCTCAAACACCATTATTCACACTTACATTATGATTCTCATCTGTTTCATTTATTCAGGACCAGCGTCTAATAGCAGACCCATCAGATCCTCAAAGACTGATTGATCCTGCTATTTCTGTCTCATCAGATCGTCTCTTCACGTCTCGCTGTGTGAATCTGAATTATGAAATCATCTGTGATTCTCCTGGAGTAAATCAGCTCAATCTCTCTCTTAACATCCATGTGTGTTCATATTTAATCATTCAACGAACAATACAAATGCTATTCTAATGATCCTTTCTTTCATTTCAGTCTCATTCCAGACTGGAGACCATGTTCAGAGGTGAGAGAAACACTTCAGTAAAACACATCAGTGTGTCCTGATTGAGATCAAACTCTGTGTTGAACTGAATCTTCAGTGAATCTTCAAGGTAATGATGATGATTGTGAATGTGTTTTTCAGTGAGGAATCAAACTGCAGTGACTCCAAACTCAGGTGAGTTTCAGCTGATAAACGTCTGATTATTCACTAATTTAACAGATCAAACTATGGTTGCAAATTCTGTCGTAACCAATAGAGTTCAGTGGAACTTATCACCAGTTAACTAGGTAACCAACATTTTTATATGCGTTTTTTTTTGTGCCCTAATCCTAAAAATTCATCAGGCTTAGAAGCCTTGCACACGCTTTTTAGTCAGAATTTTTCGCCCATTAAAAAATAAATACAACCTCATGTTATGTCAGTCACGTTTGCAAACTGCATCCGAAATTTTAATCTGATCGGATCTTTTTCGATTTTGTGCGTCTTCCGCAGCAGTAGCATTTTGAGGGGTGTTTTGACAGTTCAGAGCCACCGTAAAAGCGAATACAGAAAAAATACAGAATTGCGAATACGAAAAAATGAATACGAAAATTTCGGAGTGAGTGTGCGATGACATTAAACGTTTTTGGAAAACACACCCCGGATTCACACTCAATCAAGTTTGAATCATTTCTGTCATATTGGCTCATATTTGTGATCACTGTGTGTTTTTTTAAAGATCACCGGAATGAAGTGCTTCCAGATCTCCAGCATTCAGGTAAAACATTAAGAACGTGACATCTGTGGTTTGCTTCCTAATATTCTTTTCATAATTTTTATATATCAGTTGATTTCACAGTATTTTTTGTTTTATTATTATTATTATTATTATTATTATTATTATTATTATTATTATTATTATTATTTTGTTCAGTCGATCAGCTGATTGCATTTTTTATCTCTTGTACAGATCAGTTCTGGTGGCTTTTAGCTGTTTTCATCATTGTTCTTCTCATCGTCATATTGATCTGTTTCATGAAGCGTAAAAGGATCTTCAGGTGAGTCCTGATCAATTTTAAAGTATCGTCCCAGCAGGTACATGACGTCAACATGACATCAGATTGACATTGTACCCCAACGTCGTGGGGACGTTGCATTTTGGTTGGAAAATAAAATAGGGTTGACGTCAGAACTCAGCGTCAGTCCGACGTCAATGTCAAAGCGTTTTAAGATGTTGGCTTGACGTTGGATTTTGTTCACTTTCCAATTCACAGAGGTGTAAAATCCAGGTTCAGTGAGTCAAAGTCATCTCCAGTGTTTTGTTTCAATCACCTGGATTTGCAAATTAGCACAGTTTTTCAACCAGGAGGACAGAGACTGGACCAAATAATTCCTTTTGAGTCTCAAGCAAGTCTCAAGTAAAATCCCAAGCCCCTAAAGAGATCTCTTTTTAAGAATTATACGAGGTTTAGATGTTGATGTTTTATTGGTCAAGAAAAGATGAAAAAAAAAAGAAAAAGAAAAAAACATTCTGCAATATACAGGTTTATTACACCTGATCACACTGTCGGGGCTTATTTCTGCGATAAGTACCGGCTGCCTGTACATTATCCCTTACTTAATGCACAGGTAGTTCCAAGTCATTTTAATCACCGTTCTTTATTAATGCGCTGCTTTAATTGATGCACGCAAAAGCACAGAGAGAGAGAGAGAGAGAGAGAGAGAGAGAGAGAGGTCGGAGATCGCATTGCTGCGCACATATATAAAATTCTTGTCAGCGTTTGCCTGCGATCCTTATTAAAATATCCTAGATACTAGATCGCTACATTATATTCCTCAGCAACGGGGTGGTAAAACTGCTCTTTTTGAATGAATTGTTGTTTGTATAGAGAGACGCAGAGCATGCAGACGCACGCACATTCACATACACACACACACACGCAACTGTCCTCTCTCTTGCCTTCACACTCTCTCTTGGTCGATCGACAGTCTACTGAAACAAATCCTATTTTTCATTCAAATAAATGTGATTTTACCGGACTATTTAATCTCTGAGTCTGATTTGAAGCGGGCAGAATGCTAGAGCTGCGTGTCATAACTGACGAAAATAACCGTCTTTTTTATCCATTCAGTGAAATTTTGCGCTGCAAATATCAATCCTAGTTTTAATTTGTCTATAACCATGGAATAAGCGTGATAATCAACGGTTTGCCGCGCGTTAAAGGATTTAAAATGCACTTCGCGGAGGCAACCACCTCCGCTTCGAGTCGGGCGGTTATTAGCCTCCACGTCCTGCATTTAAAATCCTTTAACGCGCGGCAAACTGTTGATTATCCCTTACATAATCAATATTTATTACACGGCTCTTTGGAATGCTTGATTCTGATTGGTCAGTTGAGACATTTGCAGGTTCGTTCTTTTCAAATAATCACCGCTCCAAAGTAATAACGCATAGCCGGTACTGCTTGTATGTTTAAAAGCCCTCCGTGCCAACAAAGATTACCGTTGGCGCCATCATGTGACAAACACTGGAAAACCACAATTAACAATGGAAAATTTCGACATTAATCTATTTAAATTGTCTCACTAACCTACATAGTTTGAATGTTAGTCTCGTGGTACTACATCGTTTCGGGGAAGGATAAAAATGTTAATTTAAAACAAATATGCCAATAAAAGATGTCAAATTCATATTCATGTCCAGTTTTTTTTTTCATTGGCAAGTAGCTGTGTAATAAGCGGGATAATGTACAGGAAGCCGGTAGATATCGCGAAATAAGCCACTTCAGTGTGATACAAGACCCTCCGCTGCCTGTACATTATCCCCCACATATTTAATTTAATACAACAGTGAATAATAATAATAAACATAGGTCTAGGGATAATTAAGAAAATAATTAGATAACCACAACAAAACTACATGTTATAAGAAATGCAAGGGGAAAAACAAAATGTTAAACAATTAACAAAATCAGCCACTCCCTCCCACAGCGTTCCATAATTAACACACACACTTATGCTTACAATTGACAATTAACATAGGAAAGGGCCAATCAGAAACTGCCACACTCCGCCCATTAGGTTCTTGAGAAAACTCAGTCACATCATTTTAACCAACAAAACATCAACATCTGATCCTCTGTAATAACAGCAGGTGTTCATCACTAATGCACAATCATCATTCAGTTATCTCATTAACTTTAACTCTTTGAGGACTTGGGATTTTCCTTGAGACTCAAATGAAATGACTTGGTCCAATCTCTGTCCTCCTGGTGGACAAACTGAGCTAATTAGCAAAACCAGGAGATTGGAACTAAATACTTCCACTGACAACGCAACCTAAAAACAACCAAACATCAATGTCTATTGATGTTATATCTTGACGTTGTAACACAATGACGTCTATCAGATGTTGGATTTTGGTTTGCCATACGTGACGAATAAATGTTAGTATTTGACGTCAATATGACGTTGGTTTAAGATGTTGTCTAGACATTGAATTTTGGACACCTGACTTCACGACCTAAATCTAGCCTAATATTAACGTCATATGATGTTGTGTGCCTGCTGGGATATACTGAATCTATCAGTCGGAATAAACTCAGACTCTGTGCGGAATGTGATAATATGTAATAATCAGATTCAATCTGTTGTCAGATGTTTTCAGAGGCGTGATGATGATGATTCAGAAAACAGGTGAGTCATTTCTGTGGATGAACAACACTGAGATCATTAGTTTTATTCTGTGAATCACATTTAAAGCAAGACACTCGTTAAGCCAAACAATTAACAAGAGGTGAAACAGATGATGTTTTAACCTTAACACAGATCTAATGAGAATAAATATGAATCTGCTGTAAGTAAACCTATAGCTTCATTAATATGCTGAAAATGAATGTGTTCTTCCCAGGGACTCTGAATCTGCTGTTCAAATGATCTGATGCTCCTGATTCACTGATCAACTCAGGACTGAAAATCACTGTGATCTTTGACATGATGATGATGATGATGATGATGATGATGATATTTTATCTTTTTTTTTTTTGCTTTTTGCTAAGTTGTTTACTCTGGTGATTTCCTTACTTTATGTAATATTTGTCATCATTAAGATGAGAGAGAATTTATACAGCTGCAGAGTTGTATGGTGTGTCTTATGGAGTTTTACTATAAAACTTGTTGCAGGTTGCAGTGATAAGATGAAGTCTGACTGAGAATTGAAACAGATGCAAATTAGAGTATTCAATAAACTCTGCTCATTTTATCATCACTTTGTCTCCGGCTTTCTGCTCAAATGATTTTATGTTTTTGGAATGTTAGGAATCATTGTTCCTGGAATCCCGAGTTGTTAATAAAATTCAAATTGAAATAAAAGAAAAATAAACAGTGAAATAAAAAGTAACAGTTTGACAAATGTTTGCGTAGAGGAGCAGTCATCTAAGTGTTTAAACAAAAATCCGGAAAGGAAAAGTAAACATAGTGAAATATCAAACCATTTAACGTTAGCCTTGTTGTTTAAACAGATGTGTTATGCAAACTACTGAAAAGAAGATCATAATTTGAAGTGCAAAAAAAGTGTGGGAAAATCTTTAGATGTCTAGAATATGTGAACAAAGCTTGTAGCGTTCATGGATCTTCCATCAAAATATTAATATGAGCACACCTGTTCATACTTATAAATCACATATATATTTTTTTTGTGTGACAATGGCATTAAAAAAATAGTTGTTGCTCCACAGGTGGGGTTAAACACCTCCAATCTGACAAAGCATTTTTTTTAATGTATCTACTGAAAGAAAAGAAAAAAGGAAAAAAAAGACTATAGATAGATACGATTATTTATTAATGAACCGTGATGAGAATCAACCTAGTTATACCTTGAGGTCATTTTTTACAATAACGTTAATAGTGAGAGCGTTTTACCCCACAGACTATGTTTTTTTTTTTTTTTTTTTTTGGTGGGGGTGACCATTACGGACTTCCATAAATAAATTATAATATTTTTCTTAATAATATGTACTCCCTATCTACAGGCCTTACTATTATTATAATATAATTTATTATTGATTGAAATTTATTTATTTGTTTATTTTAGTTGGCCTTTTTTACAGGAATATTCAGTCGTTTGAAAATATTCAGGGTCAATCGGTAAATCCCATTTTCCTGACAGAAACTCACAAATTTACATACATTTCTCCGCATCTTTCATGTAGCGGCTCCTTGTTTGAGCTGCGCTTTAGATGCGCGCTCAAGAGCTCGAGCCTGGAGGAATGCAATTGTGCTCCTCGCTCTTCACTTACTTTGGCAAAGGATCCTCTCAAGGTATGAAACAGTTTGACTGACAACCGTTTTTATAATTACTAGGTTTATAAACGATGCTTTTAAAACAATTCTTTAGAAGAAACGAGGATATTAAACTTGAATGCAACATGCGTGACTCTGAAATCAGCCGGTTTTTTGATCGATTCCTCAACAACAGATACTCAATAGTTAACTGTTCCTAAATCCTAGCTTCTATTATTATAATTAGAACGCGCAACACCTGTTTTACAAACTATTTCCCAGTGGTTATAAAGACTGTGCTCTACAATATTAAGCATACTCCGCAGATAAATGTCTGTTCTTCTGTTTGGGATCGCTGTTTTTTCTTTCGTCTTTTATGTCTTTAGCAGCTTAGTTTCTGGTAGGCCCTACTCTTTTTTAGGGCAGCGGTTGTCAAGGTGTGGCTCCATCCCAGGAGATCAGCTGAGTGAGAAGTAAGAAAGAAAACCCATTGAAACTGCATTAGAGTACGTGGACAGAAGTCTTTTGTAAGGCGGCACCGAACAAACGCTTTCTTTTTCAAATCTGAGCAAACCTGACACATAGAAAAATCCAGGAGATTTTTCCCTCATTGGCAGTAAATTTTTAAATGAAAAGCAATTTTCTGATGTACTAGGTTATTCTTTCCTATTAAACTTATTTCATTTTAGTGACCGCATGGGGGCGCCTGCGTTCAGCGTTTCGATAGACAGTCGCCTGAAATAAAGTATAGCTGTGTAAGGAAACTTGAGTTATAATTTGTTGAATACCATGAATATAAAAGTCAAGAAAACAAATAATTAAATGCAGTATTTTTTTTTCTGTGTTTTCAGTTTCCTCATTTAAGCTAAAACATGAACATCATCAATGTGACTTGTGAGAAGATTCAGACAAGAGTGGGATTTCTGTATGTGATCCTGCCTGCTATTCTGAACCACACCAATAATCCAGACTGCGATCAGAGCTGGTATTTAGGTACACTGTAAAATCTAATTAGTTGGGCTTACTTAAAAAAAAAAAGCATGAAAACAGATTGTCTTAAAAAAACTAAGTGAAATAGAAATAATATGTTGTACTGACAAATGTTTAATTAGTTTAGTTTAGTTAAATGAGAATTCTAACCGCTAAAAAACAACTGTAGGGGCTACTTGATCCTTTACTTAAGGTTTACTCTTGACTTATTATAGCTACTCACTGACTCCCAGAGTGCATTGCAGCATGCATAAATTATGCAATTGGTTTGTTTTGCTGTTGTTGTTTTTATTTGCAACTTTTATTTACTGTCTTGTGTCAGTAGTAGCACAAAAAAAAAGAGCTAATAAAATAATATAATGGTTATTGTCACAATTAATAAAATAAATTGAATTGTTACCGATTTGCGTGCTGAATGTTGAAGCACATTACCTCGTATATTAAATGATTGTCTCAGCCCAGTTAGATTTCTCAAAGTGTTTATGAAGCACAATGAAGTTGTTGAAGATCATTAATGAGTATTTGAAATATATTAGCTAATGATTTAGTTAAATAGGTTTCCTTCTAAGAGCAACCTGCATATTACTTTTAGTCCCTTGAAATAAAAAAGTATGAGTCCGTATTGCATCGCTGCATCAATAGGAATAAAATTACAATAAAACAAACAAAGTTACAAGTGTCCAACCACAGGGAACTTTAACCACTATAATGGTAGGTAAAAACAAACAAACAACATTTTATGAAAATCAACATCAGTTTCTGAAGTCAGGATATGTAATGTTCTTTCAAATATTTCATACCTTGGGAAATTAGTGAATGTAACTTGTGAAAAATAACTGCATACACCCACCTCAAAAACTTGTATTTCCTCTTCTTTTTTTTATTTTATTTAGCAAATTAGCAATATATTAGTGCTCAGCTGCCTCTCCTTTGTGGCTACTTGAATATTTTAAGTAAACTTTACTCAAAGCTGTAAGTAAATTGCTTTACTAGCATTGAAAGTAGCTGTAACTTAAACCAACCTAGTAGCAAGATAACTAATTATATCTAAGTAAGGTAAACTATTGGATTTTACAGTGTATGTACTTAAACTATGCCATTATTCACTCAGATATGGTGCTTACTTCTGTTTTGTTTCATTTGTTCAGGACGGGCGTCTGAGAGCAGATCCAGCAAATCCTCAGAAACTGGTGTATCCTGCTATTTCCGTCTCATCTGATCGTCTCGTCACGTCTCACTGTGTGGATGAACTTCATCATGAGATCATCTGTCATTCTGATGAAGTAAATCAACTCAATCGCTCTCAACACTCATCTGTTTTCATATTTAATCACAGAAGTGGTGGTGATTGTGTTCAGGATATTAAACGTAAAAACAAACTATATACACTCATGAACCTCATAAATGATCCTCTTTTCATCATTTCAGTATAAGCATGAGACTATGTTCAGAGGTGAGAGCAACACTTCTTTTCATCTTTAAAGAGGCAGCTCACACAGAAATCTCATTTATGTCCAAAATAGGACTTTTTGTCCTCAGTGAAACACAAAAACAGATTATTTGAAAGAAACCTCAGTGTTTTTGTTCCATTTGATTAGATTCATAGAGATTTCAGTGACATGACAGAGCTTAATTTCTGTATATTTTCAGATCACAGACATTAAATACATTCATGTTAGAAAAAAAAAAGAGATGCACACATCTGTCCTGATTCTTCTGAATTGTGTTTTTTTTTTCCAGCATTTAACGGCACAGACTCCATCATCAGATCGACTCCAGAATCAAGTGAGTTCAGCTGATGATTGACAGCCTGATGTAGTTCAGTAATTCAGTTCATCAGATTATATTATTGTGGTGTTGTTTGTATAGATCGGTTGTGGTGGTTTTTTATCCTGATCTTCATTGTTCCTCTGGCATTTCTCTGTTTCTTGCTGCGGAAAAGGATCTTCAGGTGAGTCAGGAGTTTATAATTGTGTCAGAGAGACTTTAAAATAGTCATGAAATCTAAGTGAGACTGACAAAAAATAAATAAAAATAAAAATATAATTTAGGATTTGACTCCTTTACCAGATTGTGATATGACATAAAGTCATATTTAATGATGAGATCAGTGGGATAAACTACAAAATCTCTAAAATACTGTGAGTATATTAATATTTAATAATCAGCTTCAATCTGTTGTCAGATGTTTTCAGAGCATCCTTCAACGCAGTGATTCAGAAATCAGGTGAGTGAGTCAAACCTAGAGATAGATTCAACTGAAGTGAGTTTGAATGATTCACATTCGTGTTTGAGTAGATACTTTATGAGTCTTCATTTGCTGAAACTGAACCTGTTTCTCTCAGGCATAATGAATTGAGTGAATCAATCTGAATCTGAGCAGATCAACAGTTCCATGCCCAGAGGATGATCTTCATCGTCATCATCGTAATGGCTGATCTCTATTTATTCTCATTCACCTGCATCTGTCTGTTTTATTATACAGTAAAATCTTAAAGACCCTCCTGTGTTTCTGATTGTCTCCTGAATTCTGCAATCAAACCCAAATCTCTCTTTTAAAATGTGACCTTGGACCACAAAACCATTCATAAGTAGCATGGGTATATTTATAGCAATAGCCAAAAATGCATTGTATGGGTCGAAAATGTAGACTTTTTTTTTCTTTGCCAAAAATCATTAGGATATTAAGACCATGTTCAACATCTTATTTTTTGAGTAGTAATATGCATTGCTAAGAACATCATTTGGACAACTTTTTTTTTTTTTTCCTTAAAGCGAATTAGTTAATAAATTAATTCAACTCAAGTCACGTCTAATTATTTACTTGGAGACAAGTAGAGGTGGGTTGTTTTATAAAAGTTTAATTTTCTGTGTTATGTTTTTTTTTTTTTTGGCACTGATGGCTTTTTAGAAAGCTAAAATTATTCACACACTCCATCATGAACTTAAATGTTATGAACAAACTGAAGCCCTGCAAGTAATAAACGTATAATGCAAGTAATGACAAATGAGGCTAAATTCTTGGGATTTCTCACAATCAGAAGTGCACAGCTCCAATTTAAAGTGTTTGTGCTGCCTTAAAATTGTAAGTTTAGTCAACATGAAATGTTAAGTTGTACTATATGAAAACACGGATATTTGAGTTGAGTAAACTTACAAATTTTAAACTGCACAAACACTTACTTTTTTAACCCTCCTGTTACCCTAAAATCCGCTAACACCTTTTTCCCACTGGGGTCAATTTGACCCCAAATTTAAAACCTCTAGAATATGATATTTTTTTGCTAAAAGGTTAGTGTCAGGTAATTGATGTCTTTGTTGACTACTTAACAACACTCTGAAACACCCCCCAACTTTCACTGTCAAAAACCTGTGACAAAATCTCACTGACAGAAAACCTTTGCGTAGAGGCCATTTTCGATTGAGAGAGCAATTCAACTGACAGTGGTTCTCGCAATACTACAGGTATGGTTGTGTTAGTTTTATTTTTTATTTTTATTATACTTAACATATAAAATTATAGTGCATATTATAAAATCATAGCATGTTATAGTGACCTCAATATCACCCAAAACAAATGTGTGTAATTTTTTTTTATTTTTTATGTTTTATACAGCTAAAAGAAACTGGGGTCAAATTGACCCCAAAGAACACCGATGTAACAAAAATGTGTACAGGGCATTGAACAAATAATATCATGTTAGTTTTATGTTTACCAAGTTTTCCCCATTAAATTAGGAAAAGTCATTCAATCTGAAGCAAAAAAAAAAAAAGTCAATTATATATGTACATACGTTAAACATTGAATGGGGTCAAATTGACCCCAAGGATAACAGGAGGGTTAAGTTGAAAAAATAAGGCAAACATATCAATGCACATGCTCAGATATTTTATCTTCTAGTCAGCCAGCCTGTTCGAGATTAAGTGCATGACAGCTTACAGTTCAGTTTTTGCCTCTCTTCTTACTGGCACAGAGTTTATTAGAGAAAAAAAAAATCTGAAATCTGAAAAAAGTTGCTTTTTGGCAATAGCAACTGAAAAGGCAGGTTGCTAGATAGCATCCAATTATACACACAGTAATGTAACGGATATACAGACGTTACAGAAAGAGCAGGATGTAAATTATGTGCAAATAAAGCATTTTAGCACAGGTGATGATTCACTTTCTGCAAGTCATGTTTCCATTACACAAGATTTGGTCATGTGACTTATTTGTCATGGTAGATAAGCAAGCAGTGAATCCCAGTCATACTGAAAGCCTGTCACATTCTTCCTGGTTTTGATTTAAAACACTACTTTTGGTGTTGGGTACATACAACACATTTTTCATAAATTCCTTCCAGACTAGAAAAAATGAAAAAGCCAGAAAGTGAAATGTATTTTCTAATATCTTCTTAAATTCGTATTTTGTCGTGACAAACCATACAATAAATTAATTTAAAAAACGACACTCCAGTCCAGTCCAGTTTTTCTCAATTGCTAAAAAAAGGGGCAAATGCTCACTTTCCTACACGTTTCTATCAAATATATATAAATATATAAACAAGTTCTGGTAGTTAGACTTAATTTGCAAATCGCATGCGCTCTTGTGTTACTCATGGAAACATTTACTATTTTGATTCTCACGCAGATTCACACTTTGGTGGAAAACTGAAAAAGGGCAATTGTTAAGCACTGTTACATCACAGCTGTCATGGTACACACACAATGACTCAAAATTGTTCGCACTTGTTTCTAATAATAAGGTCAAAGCAGTTTTTCAAAATACACACACTGGCTGTGATATGATAATTAAGTCAAAGTTTCAGGAAATTGGTCATTAGCAACTGTGAGAAACCTTAAATCACACGTCATATGTGTAGGTGGGTGTTTATTTTTAGAAAACACTTCATGCAATAGTGGTGTCTGTGGTTTAGAGAGATTTCTGTTTAATTCGGTTATACGTTTATGTTTTTGAACTTCGCACTGCACTTAGATTTTGATATTTCTTTTATCTGAACATGAAACATTTGAGCTACAGTTTGTCAGGACGATAAACAAACACAATAAACTCATGCATCAATCAATCCTTCATTAAGAAACGATGCAAACAGTTAAACAAGTTAAAGAAGACACTGTTCTGTATAAGTTGATCTCTAATTAAAACCTCCTTGAGATGGGCTTTGATGTTATCATCACCACCTGCAAGGTTCAAAACATATTTCAGTACTTCAAAAGGTTGGTACATTACCATTACATCAGTTAATAAAATTATGGCATTTACCTGTAGATTTAAGTGAAAACGGTAAAACAATGCTATTGTATTTTTTACATTAATATTCTGGACTCCACAGCTGCCAGTTTTTTGTTTGTTTGTTTTTTTCCACTGTTTTTTAACAGTGCAGTCATTTTGAGCACAGGCATAAAAAAAATAAAAATAATAATAAAAACTTTTCTCCACTGTCTGCTGTACAATGTAGCGTGCTATGAGCTCCTCTGTTCCCAATCTGCTTTTGTCCAAAAATAATTTCATGAGCATTCACAATTTTCAGTACAATTCCTCCCACAATGCTCTCCCTTCTTTAACCTCAGATTGCATTATTAGAAAAGTGGAACAGATGCAAGTGTTTAAGATTGAGTGAGAAGTGGTGCAGACAGCACTGTATTTCAGTCAGATTTAACGAAATGCCCTTCTTTCTCCACGAGATAGATCGCGGATGTCAGAAGAGAGAGAACGAAGTCAATAATTGGTTTTTAAAAAGTAAAAGACAGCTTTCCACCATCCCCCGATTCTCATTCCACTAATCGGCTTGTGCTCTGTGATCGTTTTTTAATTGTACATATTAAATGCACATATTACTGTTAGAATCTTTGTGGTTATTGATGCTTTCCTGATACAGCAAAAGCGCATTTGTTTAAACTCGTCTGTTAGTCATGAAAACTGCATCCGACAGGGAATCCCCTTTGTTCATATCTTGACAGCTGCATCACATGACAACACTATTTGACTTAAGAATGATAACATGTGATTTACTGGGAAAGGTTTCAAGGGGGCGTGGCTGGTCGGCTTTATTTATAAATACTATATATGGGCTATGGAGGGAAAGAGAGACCGTTCAGGAACAGGTTGCTTTAGGATCATCAGCTCGCTGCTCTTATCGTCTACTTTAAACAGGGATCCGTTAAGGTATGAAATACTTATAGATACAGTTTGTCTGTGAGACGTTTTCATTATTAGCAAGTCTATAAATTACATTTGCAAAACAGTCCTTAAATATTTTTGCAGGAAACATTTTTTTGTGACTATGCTCAAGCTATTTTGTTTAATGCTTTTGCGAGTCCCTGCATAAGACAAAAGAAAGAGGTGCACTATAATGCAATGCAATATAAGCTTATAGCTATTACAGTATTATTGCAAACTTGCGTAAGGTCCCGTGTTTGTGTGCTGTTTTGCTGACCATTCCGATTCGTTTTGAGAAATAAACAGGAGCACAGAAGAAAAAAGTGGATATGTTTTAGATTTATTCAATGTTTTTAGGCTATAAAGTTCAGAATTAAATCGTTGCTCACAGGATGATGGTGAAGAGAAAGGCGTTTCTCGGGACAAGATTTTCTGATAGTGCCTTGACTTGGAAATGCACGTTCCCATCTGACCAGACGCATGCGCAATAGTGTTATCTGCAGGTTATCTGCTCTTATTGCAGTGAAAGATGAATATTTAACTATGTTGTGAAATATCTGTATCTATGATGATGTTCTTCTCAATTAAGTCATTCTTAATTATTAATGTGAAATGTATGTCTTCTTCCAAGTTCATCTGAATTATAGAAGCTGTTTGTGAGGAGCACAAGATTAGAAAAGACGAGACTGCTTTAAATGCACATCATTACATTCTTACCAAATATTAAAGGGTTTCATTTGTGTTCTAAAACTTTTCAGTTTTGAAATATGGAGATCAATATAACCTGTGTTGAGATTCGGAGCGATGTGGGTTTTGTGTATGTGGTTCTGCCCGTTATAATCAATCACATCAATAATCCTGACTGTGAGCAGAGCTGGTATTCACAGGTGAGTGTGTTTCTGTCTTTAGACTACACCTTTATTCACACACACACACACACACACACACACACACACAAACACACACACAGGTTTACATGTTTTATGGGGACATTCCAGAGGCGTAATGGTTTTTATACTGTACAAACAATACTTTCTATGGCCCTACACCTACCCTACACCTAAACCTAGCCCTCACAGGAGATTGGGTGCGTGATTTATAAGCCTGTTTCCTCATGGGGACCTGAGAAATGTCCCCACAAGGTCAAAATTTACTGGTATTACTATCCTTGTGGGGACATTTGGTCCCCACAACGTGATGAATACCAGGTACACTCACACACACACACACACACACACACACACACACACACACACACACACACACACACACACACACACACACAAACACACACACACAGGCATTATATGATTCTTGTCTTGTCCTTTAATATGTTCAGGATGGGACTGTGATAGCAGACCCATCAGATCCTGAAAGACTGATTGATCCTGTTATTTCTGTCTCATCTGATCGTCTCGTCACGTCTCGCTGTGTGGATCTGAAACATGAGATCATCTGTGATGCTTCAGGAGTAAATCAACTCTCTCTCTCAACATTCATCTGTTTTATATGAATTTAATTTGATAAATTCTGTTCTAATGAATCTTTCTGTCATTACAGTTCAGACTGAAGACCATGTTCAGAGGTGAGAGAAATAGTAAACCACATCAGTGTGTCCTGATTGAGATCAAACTCTGTGTTGAATCTTCAGTGAATCTTCAAGTGAATGATGATGATTGTGAATGTGTTTTTCAGTGAGGAATCAAACTGCAGTGACTTCAAACTCAGGTGAGTTTCAGCTGATAAACATCTGACTAATAAAACTGATTTTACAGATCTGGTTCACATTCAATCCAGTTTCAATCTTTTGTCTCATATTTGTAATCACTGTGTTTTTAAAGATGTTCTGAATGAAGCATCTCTCCAGCACTCAGGTACAACATTCAGCTTTAAACCTCTTTTTAATATTGATTAATCATTATAGATCAGCTGATTTGATATTTGATCTCTTGTATAGATCAGCTGTGGTGGCTGTTTGCACTCTTCTTCATCGTCATCATCTTGATATGTGTCTTGCTGCATAAAAGGATCTTCAAGTGAGTCAAATATTTGTGCCAGAAAAAGTCATAAAAACTGAAATATGATTGAGCCTAAAGTTTATGTGGTTACAAGAAATCCACATAAAATGCTTGTTTTATTGCTGCAAATCTGAACTTTAAAAAAAATGCATGCCTGAGCAAACAGATTAAACACAAGCTCTTCATATTTAAATAAATCTTCAGCTCTGAATCTAATTCTCTCAGGGACCCTGAATCTAGTGCCCAGAAGGAGTTCAGCTCTGATGATCCTTTTTCTCTAAATGAATCTGAATCTGAGTCTCAACGGTTCCATGTTTAGAGGATGATCTTCATCTGATGGACTGAAGACGGGTCATTTTGATATTGACTCAAACTCAGGGTCAGAGAGCAGGGATTGTGTCATTGTGATTCGTTATGCTTCTGTATGCATTAGCCATTTGCACATACTACATGCATTACAGGATAAATAAGGCATTTTTAACCCTAAAGTAACATTTCTGCCATCTTTTTTTTATCTCTTTCTGCCTCATGGTATTTTAACTGCTGTACAACTCAGTGGATTATTCTTAAATCTATATTAATAGCAAACATTATAGCACAACTCAACATGGCATAAATGTATTTATTATATTTTCGTTTTAAAAAAAAAGTTATGCATTCTTGCTATATCTTTTGTCAATTACTGTGAAGCTGCTGTGTGTTGTATAAATCGCTATAGAAATAAAGCTGACTTGACTTATCCACAATGCATTTGTAACCCGTTGTTTTAACCCTTAATGGTTATGCACGAGCAATTTTGTGGGCACAGTAATCGAAATATAGGTTCGGAGGGAGGATTATTTTTTTTCATAAGGATGGACAGCAACACAATAATGAATGTGAGAATTGAAATACTGTATTGGTACCATAAACAAAATTAACTGCAGTATTATCACATATGTGCAAAGAAAACAATCAGGCCTGTAAACAAAAAGAATGAAAGTCCCAAAACAAAGTAAAGAAAATTTATTTTCCTGTCTCCTTGTCTGTATTTTGTAGAGTCAGGTCCACAACAAACGCAGTGAAATATCAAAGATCAGGGATGGCTCGCCGTTCAAGGTCCGTTAGTGACTCAGAACAAGACAAAAAAAAAAAAAAAAAACCTGCACAATGCAGGGAATATGTTACTCATTGCTATTCACGTTATCTAAATTGACGACAGACCTATCCATGAAATGATAACACATGAATTTACATTAAATAAAATGAATTATTTCCTCTCAACTATAGGTCTGTGTCACTCTCTTTTGCAAAGAAAATACTAGGTTGTACCACTAAACACATTAAGCAGAGCACATTAAACATACTCTCATTGTAAACCACAATTGCAAAAACAGAACAAATAAAAGTCACACTTTACTAGATGATAGCTTCTGCTTTCGTGTAACAGAAACCCACTAGATTGAAAAAATTAGCATAACTACTGCACACGTGCAGTTACCATGACACAGCAATTTTAACCAACGACTCACTCCGATTGTTTTTTTTTTTTCCCCTACAACAGATAATGCTTATATCTTCATTTCAGTACACATCTATCACTATTTGTTCGTCATCCATTACAATCAGTTATATTTTCCTTAACATTGTACATTTAAGAACAATTGCAAAGAAATTTTCAACAGAAGACAAAACTCACCGGAGTTTCATGAAACAAAGCATGAAATAGTGCATCATCCTTTGAATTTGATCAAAATCAGTCTAAACGCTTTCTTTCCTTTCCACTCTTTTCACTTTTCTCTCTAAAAGTTATTGCTCTGAGTCAGCAGATCTTTTCTCCGTTCTTTTCTTAACGAGAGTACTCTTTGTCTCTACTTAGTTCTTCCTCAGATTATCTCATATCACTCACAAGAGAAGTCGCCCCCTAGAGGGATTTACTAGCTACTGTAACCATTTTCTGTTCTCTTTGAATGACAGTGACCCCGAAATCTTATAGGGGTTACACATTGATTCCTGATAAAACCCAGCGGTTCATTCAGTCTGTTTTGTTGTGATGTATTTAGTGAATGAAGGTTGTTAGTGTAATTGGATCACAGATGCTGTTTTTTATTTAGCCTACTTATCTTAACTGTTTAAAGTGTTTGACTCTTGTTAAACTGTTTCTCTGAAAGAAAAAAATGCTATAATTCTACTCTGAAATGTGCGTTTCGGGCAGATGTCGGGTCGGAATTGCAGATCCCGCTTCAACGCCCGGCCTGATTTTGCAGAGTTGGACGCATTCCTGGGGCAACAAGGGGGTGCTTAAGGGAAAAAAATTCAACCAGAGGAATCGCGTGACGTCATCATGTGTAAGCGCCCGTTTTTGAATTTCCGCCTTCAAGTCACATCAAGAGCCATTCGTCTGAGGTAAGGTCCTTTCTTTAAAAATGTTGCATGTAAGATACCTCCCTGCTCAGCATAATGTGGTAATCTCAATTCCATCATGAAATGACTGCTAACACTAACGTTAACTGTTCATAAGGAAAATCGGGGAGAAGTTTTCCCAGTCACCCGTCGATTTATATTACTTTATTATTTATTAGTTTAGCAGACGTTTTCGTACAAATCCATAAAAAAGGGAAACCAAACACTTTCGCGAATGAAGTCGGACCAGTAACAGTCCGGGATTTGACGTTCAGCAACAATATGATATTTCTTGTATTGACTCAGGGACATCATTCCTTGTAGCTCATAAATATGACCAATTCGTCAAGAACGATAAATAGAAAGATAGATAGATAGATAGATAGATAGATAGATAGATAGATAGATAGATAGATAGATAGATAGATAGATAGATAGATAGATATATTTATTGATTTTGTTCATAATAATGTCAAATTATTATTATTAATAAAATATCAAGAAATATAGGACAAAAAGTTATCAATCACTGTATAATAATATTAAAAAAATAATAAAACTTCTACTATTAATAATAAAAAATTATATTATGAATAGAAAAATGAAATATTTTTGTGTTATATAATAATATAATAATAATATAGCCTATAATTTGTTGTTAACCCAGGGACATAAATTTTTATATCTCATGAAATATAAGACAAACAGTAATCAATTACTGTATATTAATAATAATAATAATAATACTACTAATAATAATAAAACTACTACTATTAATAATAAAAATTATATTATGAATAGAAAAATGAAATATTTTGTGTTAATAATAATATAAAATTTGTTGTTGACCCAGGGACATAATTCCTTATATCTCAAATATATAAAAGTGCAAATCACATACACTAGGATTGGTGGCGAATGACAAAGGCTGGGCTTTTATAATAAATGTTAACAGTAAATTTATGTTTTACTTATATTTGTCTTGCTTTTTCTGTTCTGAACACTGCTAAATTTAAAGAGTGACCAACAGGCATTGATTTATGAATAAAATGAAATAAAATAAATAAACACCCACACAAAAGGGCATTTCGGAGTGTAAGGGAAAAAAGGGCAGGGCCTGTGGCTGTGAGTCTATGACTCCTCCCCCTGAACTTTCCCCCTGTATTTGATCTCGTCTGACTAGACAAACCATCTTTTTACGATACAGTCTGGATCTGGGTGTTAATGGTGACCTCAGAATAAGAACGAAACAGTAACATAACTCAATCCCAATTCTACCCCTTACCCCTACACTTTTCCCTACCCCTCCGTTCCAAGTACTGCTCACTGCAGAGCCAAATGGCCTCCAGCTCCACCTCTCTTGATGTCCAGCTCCACCTCTGAGTGAACAAAAGGGTGGAGTTAAGGTTAGGGATAGGGTAAGGGGTAGGGTTAGGGTGTGGTTAGGTGTCTATCTCAACCCCTCCAGCTCCTCCCATATGGCTCTGCAGCGAGCACCCTCTCCTCCGTTTGGCGTGTTCACGTGAAGGGGTAGGGGTGTCTCGTTTCTCTTTTGGTTGGAGGGGTAGGGGTAAGGGGAAGGGCCAGATAGTCCTCCAAATGAAGATTTTTCGGGATCTCACTTCAAACGAAGGGCTAAAAGAAATTTCCAACATGGCTGCTCACTCGAGCAAGCAGACCCATAAATGCAATTTTTGCCTTTAATAAGGATTTTTATGACAATGTTTCATTGATTATATGTATATTACCTTCAATCTTGTGTTTGTGTTAATGGTGTTGTTTTGTAAATAAACGTTTGCAATATAATTGCTAAAGTTTGCTAGCAGATAGCACTGATTGCACGATATTACAATTTTTTTTTTTTTTTTTGTCATATACCCTTGACTGCATGTTAGACACATGAAAGACCAGTGGCACGGCAATTTGCAACCGTGGTGTAGTGGAGGGTATACACAGGTATATAGTGTATACCCACTTCTTTATCAGGCTGCTTTGTGTATACCCACTTTTTAAATCTCCTCTGATGCGCATTATTCTGTAGTGTCCTGCATTAGCCAAAATCATGGCAGTCCAGCACATCCAGTCATGTGAATAAATGTAAATATTCGCTAAAAACACTCAATAAGACAGTGATAATGCAGTCAGGACCGTGGCGCCGACTAGCTTTGAAATGTATTTGATAATTGCGCCTAATGCGCCTGCTACCGCTTCGTCTCCCGCACCCCAGTTATATTTGAATAAATACATAATAATGAAAACAATACCTTACAAATGAAAAGAAGCAGATTTTTACAATCAGACATTTCTTAAACCAGTGCCCTGCTGAAAAAAACAGCATATGGCTGATTTTAGCTGGTTTATGCTGGTCCTTTGCTGGTTTTTGCTGGTCATGTTGCTAGTCAAGGACCAGCATAAACCAGCTAAAACCAGCATCCCAGCACCAAAACATACTGTTTTTGTTTTTTTTTAGCAGGGTGAACCCCTGAAGGCATTTCAGTTCAAGGATCCAGTAAACGAATGTGTTAAAATAGAAAGTTCAAAAGGAAATTCACAAATGAAGCATATACCCACTTCTCCCGGCATCACTATACCACTGATTAGCAATTTGCCGCGCATGTGATAACGCATTGTTTGTTTTGCTTACGCTTTGTTTTGCTTTGACATCTTGAAATGTTTTATAAACATCTGCACATGTTCTTTGACGTAACACTAGGAACTAGCGACAACGTATGCTGACGTATAACAGTGTTGTAGGGGTGTCCCATTTCTCAGGGGAAATATTTTAGCCCTTCCCCTTTCCGCTGTGTTTCAAGGAACAAGGGGAAGTGGCGAGGAGTAGGCAAAGGGGGTAGAACATATAATTGGGATTGGGCTCTTTATTCATTGTATGACAAGAGTGAATAATAATGTGTTGGGCGGGGCGCATTTTATTTCACCCTGTAAATAACGCAAACGGGAGATTGCGTAACTTCCTGATGTTGCGATCGTCATTGGCTGTATCCGAAATCGCCCCCTATACCCTCATCACTATTCCCTACATTTTTCAAGTTTATTTTGATATTTTTGGTATTTTAGTAACAGACAGAGCTTACTTAATGCCAACCGCTGGGTTTTTTTGATTTGTAAACCCAAGTTTGAATCCAGTTCTCTGTGTTACAGGAACCAGCCTGCATGGGAGCGCTATCCTTTTGGGGTCGCCCAGGCCGTCTCACTGCGTGGTGGTGTGAGATTTTCTGCACTGCATGAGTATTGATTTGAGAGTGTAGAATTATTTGCACTATTCACTACACCTTTTTATTTTATTGCAGATTTGTATATCAGTGCACGTGTGGTGTGTGCTTTCAGGCTAAGGGGTCCGTGGCCCTGTGACTTTCCTCTCTCCCTTTCTGCAGGCTTGGGAATCCTGATATTGTAAGAAACGGTGGGCTATCTTAATATTTGGCCTAAAGCTTAGATCTCTTAAAGTTGTGACATGCTTTTAAAGATATACAAGCATGTAATAAAGTTGCTTTTGCATAAGTGGAGATTTTTATTATGTTTATTATTAAAATGGTTAAACTTGAAAGTCACATCTCTGTTCCCTTTTTAACAAGGAACTTAGTGTTGCTGTGTTAAATCATTCCGTGGGTATTAAACCCTCGTGGCGCAGTCGGAATTTAAGGTGCTCTTTGAGTGACGCTCGGGTTAAATCGTAAGATTAAGCAATATGTGAATCCCAGTCATACTGAAAGTCATTCTTCCTTTTTTTTTCCTTTTGGTGTTGAGTACATGCAACACATTTTGTATTATTCAGAAATTATGGTTATCCTTCCAGAGTAGAAACATGAGAAAGCCAGAAAGTTAAATGTATTTTCTAATATCTTCTTGAATTCTTACAATAAATTCATTTAAAAAAAACAACACTCCAGTCCAGTCCAGATTTTCTCAATTGCTAAAAAAAAAAAAAAAAAGCAAATGCTCACTTTCCTACACGTTTCTATCATATACATCATTCTTTTGACAAAACCTTAAACAAGTTCTGGTAGTTAGACATAATTTGCAAATCTCATGCGCTCTTGTGTTACTCGTGGAAACATTTTCTATTTTGATTCTCACGCAGATTCACACTTTGGAAAACTGTAAAGGGCAATAGTTAAGCACTACTACAAAACAGCTGTCATAGTTTACACAATGACTCAAAATTGTTCACACTTGTTTTTGATGAGTTTCTAATTGATTGATTGTTACAATAATGCGTTACTTACACACTATGGTGCTGTTTAAATACTGTACAGTTGCTTTGACACAATCTGTATTGTAAAAGGCGCTATATAAATAAAGGTGACTTGACATGATACGATCAAAGCAGGTCTTCAAAATACAAACATTTCAGAGCGAACAGATGTACTGGATGTGAAATGAAAATTGAGTGAAAGTTTCATTAAACGTGTCATTAGCAACTGTGAGATACCTTAAATCACACGTCAGCTTTTTCAAATATGTAGGTGAATGTTTATTTTTAGAAAACACTTGTGCAATAGTGGTTTCCGTGGTTTAAAGGGCTTTCTGTCTGCAGTTTTTTTTTTTTTTTACACCCGATAAACATCTAATTGTATTTCCTTTGTTCTGGTAAAATAGCCTATGTTTTTGAACTTCTCAGTGTACTTAGATTTTGATTTCTTTTATTTGAACATGAATCACTTGAGCTGCAGTTCGTCAGGACGATAAACAAACAATAAATGTATGCATCAATCAATCCTTCATCAAAAAATTATACAAAAAGTTAAACAAGTAAAGTAAGACCATATATGTCGGCGGCGATAGCTTTAGCGCCATTGTGCTGCGGGTGTCCCGTGTTCGAATCCCGATTCTCTCCCACTTTGGTTCCTCTCACTTCTGATCTGTCCTATCTCAAAATAATGAAAAAAAAAAAAAAACACTGTTCTATAAAAGTTGATCTCTTATCGTCCCTATATGAGAGGGAGGAAGATCAGAACAAAAAGCACCAAGACCAAATTTATGCAATTTGAGCCAATCTCGGCTGAAAAAGCATGTAAAGCATGGGTTGACATTGAGAGATTGGACACATATGCTGTTGCAGTCATTCTGACTTTTCAGCAAGAGCACAGGTAAAGAACAACTTTTACCTGCTATATGAGCTCCATCTGTACTTTTTAATATAGTCTGCTCTTGTCCAAAAATAATTGCGTGAGCATCCACGATTTTCAGTTCAATTCGTCCCACAATACTCTCCTTTCTTTAACCCCACTGGTATACCTCTGGAAATATCAAACCTAGATTGCATTATTAGAAAAGCGGAACTACAAGTGTTGCAAATTTGCAAGTTTGCAAACATTGCATGTGTTTAAGATTGAGCACATTGAGAACTACGTCAATAAAAAGAGAGAAAACCGGTACTTTCCGTCGTCGCTGTCTCCGCCCATTCTGTTACTTCAGGAAGACAACAGATGACTCGCTGTTGAGTCTGGGCGGCTATTGGGTTGTATATAAATATATCTAAATGTAGAAAGAGAGCGTTCAACAGGTTGCTTCAGGATCATCAGCTGTCTGCTCTCATCGTCTACTTTCACCAGGAATCCGTTAAGGTATGAAATACTTCTAGATACAGTTTGTCTGTGAAACGTTTTCATTATTAGCAAGTCTATAAACTACATTTAAAAAAACAGTCCTTTTTTAAGATTTTTGCAGGACAATTTTTTTTGTGACAATACTCAAGAAATTTAATTTTAACGCTTTTGGGAGTCCTCCATAAGACTAAAGAAAGAGATGCACTGTTATGTAATGCAATATAAGCTCAACTTTACAGTATTATGGCATAACTTGCATTAGGTTCCGTGTTTCTGTGCTGTTTTGCAGACCATTCCGATTCGTTTTGAGAAATAAACAGGAGAACACAAAAAAGTGGATATGTTTTGAGATTTATCAAATGCTTTTAGTATTATATCGTGGCTCACAGGATGATGGTGAAGAGAAAGGCGTTTCTCGGGACAAGATTTTCCGATAGTGCCTTGACTTGGAAATGCATTTCTTGCACATGTTCCCATCTGACCAAACACTCTCAGAAAAAAAGGTGCAAAAGTGTACCTTTTAGGGTACAAGTAACTGTCACTTGGGGTGTACTCTCTAGGGTCTACAATTATGTAGCTCTAACTGAACATTTGAAACATGTTTTGGGTGCATAATTGTACCCTAAGGACCTATTGTGTACCTTTAAAGCTACCATCATATGTTTTGTTCCCCTAGGGACAAAATTTGTACCTGTGCGATACCTTTGTACCTCTGCTACAGTGCACGCATGTGCAATAGTGTTCAAAAAGATATCCCGCATGTAGTGTAGGTTATCTGCTCTTACCGCAGTAAATGATGCATATTATAACTGATGCATAGTGATACAATTAAGCATTCCCAGTCTGATTTGTATCTATGATGATGTTCTTCTCCTTGCATTCAGTAGGGGAAAGGGAAATAATATAATATCTGATAAATTGAAGGAAAATGCATTACAGTAAGTGTACTGTGTTTGTTTGCAACAAGCCATTCTTAATTATCAATGTGGAATGTATGTCTTATTCCAAGCTCATCTAATTCATAGAAGCTGTTTGTGAGGAGCACAAGATAAGAAATGATTGAGGACGAGACTGCTTTAAATGCACATCATTACATTCTTACCAAATATTAAAGGGTTTCATTTGTGTTCTAAAACTTTTCAGTTTTGAAATATGGAGATCAATAAAACCTGTGCAGAGATTCGGAGCGATGTGGGTTTTGTGTATGTGGTTCTGCCTGTTATAATCAATCACATCAATAATCCTGACTGTGAGCAGAGCTGGTATTCACAGGTGAGTGTGTTTCTGTCTTTAGACTACACCTTTATTCACACACACACACACACACACACACACACACACACACACACACACACACACACACACACATGTTGGGTTTACATGTTTCATGGGGACATTCCATAGGCGTAATGATTTTTATACTGTACAAACCGTACTTTCTATGGCCCTACACCTAAACCTAGCCCTCACAGGAGATTGTGCACACTTTTACTTCATCAAAAAAACTAATTGTGCATGATGTATAAGCCTGTTTCCTCATGGTGACCTGAGAAATGTCCCCACAAGGTCAAAATCTACTATTCCTATCCTTGTGGGGACATTTGGTCCCCACAACGTGATGAATACCAGGTACACACACACACACACACACACACACACACACACACACACACACACACACACACACACACACACACACACACACACACACACACACACACACACACACATTATATGATCTTGTCCTTTAATGTGTTCAGGATGGCACTCTGATAGCAGACCCATCAGATCCTGAAAGACTGATTGATCCTGTTATTTCTGTCTCATCTGATTGTCTCGTCACGTCTCGCTGTGTGAATCTGACTCATGAGATCATCTGTGATTCTTCAAGAGTAAATCAACTCAATCTCTCTCAACATTCATCTGTTTTATATTCAATTAATTTTATAAATTCTGCTCTAATGAATCTTTCTGTCATTACAGTTCAGACTGGAGACCATGTTCAGAGGTGAGAGAAACAGTAAAACACATCAGTGTGACCTGATTGAGATCAAACTCTGTGTTGAATCTTCAGTGAATCTTCAAGTGAATGATGATGATTGTGAATGTGTTTTTCAGTGAGGAATCAAACTGCAGTGACTCCAAACTCAAGTGAGTTTCAGCTGATAAACATCTGACTAATAAAACTAATTTTACAGATCTGATTCACATTCAATCTAGTTTCAATCTTTTGTCTCATTTTTGTGATCACTGTGTTTTTAAAGATGCTCTGAATGAAGCATCTCTCCAGCACTCAGGTACAACATTCACAGCTTTAAACCTCTTTCTAATATTGATTAATCATTACAGATCAGCTGATTTGACATTTGATCTCTTGTTTAGATCAGCTGTGGTGGCTGTTTGCACTCTTATTCATCGTCATCATCTTGATATGTTTCTTGCTGCGTAAAAGGATCTTCAAGTGAGTCAAAACTTTATTTGTTTCAGAAAAAGTCATAAAAACTAAAATATGACTGAGCCTAAAGTTAATGTGGTTACAAGAAATCAACATAAAATGCTTGTTTTATTGCTGCAAATCTGAACTTTAAAAAATGCATGCCTGAGCAAACAGATGAGACACCAGCTCTAGGAATCTTCATATTTAAATAAATCTTCAGCTCTGAATCTAATTTTCTCAGGGACCCTGAATCTATTGCCCAGAAGGAGTTCAGCTCTGGTGATCCTCTTTCACTAAATGAATCTGAATCTCAACGGTTCCATGTTTAGAGGATGATCTTCATCTGATGGACTGAAGACGGGTCATTTTGCTATTGACTCAAACTCAGGGTCAGAGAGCGGGGATTGTGTCATTGTGATTCGTTATGCTTTTGTATGCATCAGTCATTTGCACATACTACATGCATTACTGGATAAATAAGGCATTTTTAACCCTAAACTAACATTTCTGCCATCTTTTTTTAACTCTTTCTGCCTCATGGTATTTTAACTGCTGTGAAAACTCAGTGGATTATTCTTAAATCTATATTAATAGCAAACATTATATCACAACTCTACATGGCATAAAGGTGTTTATTATATTTTCGTTTTAAAGAAAAGGTTATGCATTCTTACTATATATAATTTTTTTTTTTTTTTTAAATAACTGTAAAGCTGCTGTGTGTTGTATAAAGTGCTATAAAAATAAAGCTGACTTAAATCATTCACAATGAATTGATTCCAGATAAAACCGAGCGGTGTTTTCAGTCTGTTTTGTGTATTTAGTGAACGAAGTTGTTAGTGTAATTGGATCGCAGATGCTGTTTCTTATGTTAATAAACGGGTCAGATCTGAGCTGTCTATAGGGAGCAATGAACCTCACTAGGCTTTGAGGCAGAACTAGTAACTCAAATGACTAATTAATTATGCTGTCAATTAAAATTTAAATAAATACAAAATTACATAAATTTCAGGTTTAATTAGATTTCGGAGGATTTCAGTTCACTTGGTGTCCAGTAGATGGCGCCAAGTCTCCGCTCAAACTCGTGAACCCACTTCAAAGAGGATTTCATTCATAAAGCCAATGTATCATTTTATGTAGGCTAGTTTTTTTAGTGTTTTTATAAGAAATGCGCTTTTATAATTTTTACTTCAATAAAAACATGCATTTAAGAATTTTATAGAAATATGATAACAATCACATATTTTACACAGAGATCGCACTGCCATAGTGTCTGGGAATATTCACGCATAATGTAAACACATAATCAAATGATATCAGAAATGAAAATCAAACATTTTAGAAGAGAACGCAACACGATCTTACATCCAGCCGCAGCCCAAGGCAACCGCACCGATCAACATTTGTGAGTCAACAAACGAGTCTGCCGCGTTTTCTATTGGATCAGGTTACGTCACAGCAGCTGAGAGGATTAAATCACGTGGAACCGAAAGTGAAAGAAAGAACAACCAGAAAAGAACAACCGGAACAACCTTGAACAGCAGTTCGTCTTCTGGTAAGATTATTACCCGCAACAACAATGTGTTTCATGCACAATATGCATATTAGTGTATAAAGTTATAAAACGTTACAAATATAAGCTATATTGAAATTATGTTTTGAATTAATTCGTGTTCCTTGAAACCACCTTCATGGACTCTTTTTGTTGTGATCAGAATCGGTGAAAATGGCGACCATCTCTAAAACACTGCCTGGTGAGAAAACACATTTACTTATCTTAACTTTTCTGTATGTTAGTGTTTGGCTCTTGTTAAACAGTTTCTCTGAACCAAAAATGCTATAGCCAGTAATTCTACTCTGAAATGTGCGTTTCGGGCAGATTTCGGGTCGGAGTTGGAGTACCCATTTCAACCGCTAGCTGGCAATATTACACACTACACCTTTAAACTTGTGTAATGACTTCACCCTTAACTTTGCCTTATTTTACACTCATATTCAATACTTTCTCTTTCAGAGATGTCAGCAAACAGCAGCTCCAGTCCAGGTGATCCAGATTCTTTTGATGGGCAGAAAGAGATCTGGGAAAGGCTAGTCTGCCTTTCCCAGAAAGAAAAGTCACTCAGAAGCAGGTTGAAGGCTGATTTTCCAGCTTCAGATCTAAATGAAGAGAAGCTGAAGATATCGACACAACTGGGCTTTATCACAATCAATTCTGTAAACAGGAGATTGCAAGTGAAATAGTATCGTACATAACGCTCTCCTGGACCTCACGCATTTTCTCATCATCATTAAAGTGGAGCGATTTACTTTGGAAAAATTAAAGAATTAAAAAACTCAAAAGAAGTGTTTGGAGAACAGAGACCAACATTTTAAAAACTTCAGAAGAGCAAGAACAATTCACACACATCGAGAAGTGTGCACCTAAACTGGATCAAACAAGAAAAAAGTGGTTTGGCAAGTGATGTAGTCCTGCCTGAATTCGTGGCCTGGAACATGGCATTCAAGTCTGGTTGACTCATCTGATGATAAAAATGGCGGACCGTTGGAACGCAGTTTAGTGTTTTTGTCCCCACCCCTTTTCTGCGTTATAAGAGCGCTGCTGGCTGCTGCTCGTTCTGCTCTGAGAGGAACTTCTTTCTGACATCAAGTCCCTTCTATTTTTTTTCTGAACGAGGATCCGCTATAAGGTATGGAATATATTTTCAATCGTCTATACGTTTACTTTTGTTGACTGCAAACCGCCTTATTTACCATTAACTACGACTTATTAGCATGCATATTACTAGAATATTGGCCATTTTTTAATAGGATACTAAATAAACACATATTAATGCCTTATTCTAGATTACCTTATTCTACATCCCTAATCGTACAAATACCTAAACCAAACAACTACCTTACTAACTATTAATAAGCAGCAAATTAGACATTTTTGAGGGAAAAGTCGTAGGTACTAGTGATTAAGTGTTAAAGTGTTACCGCATTTCTATTGATTAAGCATTTTCATAATAGCGTTGTTGTTTGTAAAAAAATATAGGTAGCCTGTCACAACATTTGGAAAAGGTGCCAGCGCCAAGATTACAGACGGAGGCATAATAGGAATTTCAGAGAGAGAGGTTTAGCAAATCTTTAATCCATCAAAAAATTACACACTTAACACACACACACACAAAAAAAAAACTAATCACTTATTATAAATAAAACTCAAGAGACTGTACGATTTATATCTTCATGTTCTTCTATCATATCGGAATATAATAAATTATAGATGCAACGCAGTGCTAATCAACAGCCTTTGTCACTTTATAAGCCACTAAAAAAATGATTAAAAAAAGATAAACACTCGACTGATGTTATTAAAGGAATTTGAAAGCAAACGATGTCATTAAAATATTCTCTTTAGACAACAGGTTTTCCGAAAGCCCAAAGTAAAGATGTCGTTTAAATAAATATTTCGGGGTTTCGATTCAGCACTAAGCAAGAGAAGTGGTAGTTTGGCAGAATAACGTATGTTTGTAAACTATGCCTCATGTAAAACGTTCCTTGTAATCCATAATTTTATATTACTTCTAATCGTATTTATCTAGTTTGTTTTTATTTTTTTATTTTTTTTATTACAAATGTATTGCTTTACGAGCTTACATACCTTATATATTTTAAATCTAGATATTTGCATACAGCTTATTTAACATATTCCCCTGCCAAATTCAGAAATTAATAATGCATATTTGTACAGTCTTCGCAACGTTTGATATAGTGAAGAGGATCCATTTATATTTGTTAAAAACATTTACACACTTCAGTGTATGTGCTTTTTAAGAATGTAGATTTGCATATAAATAATAGATTGTTTTCTTAACATTTTCCCTTTTTAAATGACCAGAAATGTTTAAATAAAACACTTGTCATGCAGTACTAATATAATGCAATATTTTGTTGTGTGATTTCAAACAGCTTTTCTTTATTTGAGCTGAATTATGTACAACATTAACATGACGTGTGGAGAGACTGAGACTGAATACAGACTTCATGCTGATTTACTGAAGCACACCAATAATCCAGACTGTGATCAGAGCTGGTATTTACAGGTCAGTGTGTTTGTGTCCTCAAACTACACCATTATTCACTCAGATACAGTAATTCATCCTCTTTTGTTTGATTTGTTCAGGACGAGCGTCTGATCGCAGATCCGTCAGATCCTCAGAAACTGATGGATCCTGCTATTTCCGTCTCATCTGATCGTCTCTCCACTTCCTACTGTGTGGATGAACTTCATCATGAGATCCTCTGTCATTCTGATAAAGTAAATCAACTCAGTGTCTATCAACATTTATCAGTTTTTATATTTAAACAGAAATTATGAGCATGCTCTTTATATTTGGCTATATATTTTTTAGAGACAAACACATTCATAGATGAAACAATCATCAACATTATAACATTATAATGCTTCCTCCTTTCATCACAGTTCAGATACCAGACTACATTTAGAGGTGAGAGAAACACTTCAACTGGTTATCCTTAAAGAGACCCGGAAATCACGTTGAATCTTATGTTATGATTCTGAATGTGTTTTTCAGCATTTAATGACTCCTTCAGTGGTTCGACACAAACTGCAGAATCAAGTGAGTTCAGCTGAACAGCATGAGATATAGTTCATTAATTTAGTCCATTAGATGATTTTGTTGTGGTGTTGCTTGAGTAGATCTTCAGATTTTTTTTTTTTTTAAATTTATTTATTTTTTTGTAATTATTGTATCTCTTTTATAGATCAGATTTGGTGGATTTCTGCCCTAATCTTCTTTGCTCTTCTGGTTTTGGTCTGTTTCTTGCTGCGGAGAAGGATTTTCAGGTGAGTCACAAGTCTGTTATTATAGGTCAGAGACTTAGTCAAGTTCAAGTTTATTTGTATAGAGTTTTTCACAATACTGCTGCAAAGCAGCTTTACAGAAAATTGAAGTGTACATATTTACTAGTTTATGTGTGTAAACTGTCAAGTTGATGTCCATATGGCAAAAATAAAATATAGTAAAAATCAGTTAGTTAATAACATTTATTCCATGGAATGTCTGGATACTGGATTCTGATTGGCTGGCAGGTGTGCAGTTAAACCGTTTAATGCACAGGTAGTTCCAAGTCAGTTTAATCACCGTTCTATATTAATGCGCTGCTTTAATTGATGCACGCAAAAGCACAGAGAGAGAGGGAGAGAGAGAGAGAGAGAGAGAGAGAGGTCGGAGATCGCATTGTGCTGCGCACATACATAAACTTCTTGTCAGCGTTTGCCTGCGATCCTTATTAAAATATCCTAGATACTAGATCGCTACATTATATTCCTCAGCAACGGGGTGGTAAAGCTGCTGTTTTTGAATGAATCGTTGTTTGTAGAGAGAGACGCACACTCGCACAGCATGCAGCAGGCAGGTAACGTTACGCACACACACACAACTGTCATCTCTCTTGCCTTCACACTCTCTCTTGGTCGATCGATAATCTACTGAAACAAATGCTATATTTCATTCAAATAAATGTGATTTTACCGGACTATTTAATCTCTGAGTCTGATTTGAAGCGGCCAGAATGCTAGAGCTGCGTGTCATAACTGACGAAAATAACCGTATTTTTTATCCATTCAGTCAAATTTTGTGCTGCAAATATCAATCCTAGTTTTAATTTGTCTATAACCATGAAATAAGCGGGATGATTAACGGCTTGCCGTGCGTTAAAGGATTTAAAATGCACTTCGCGGAGGCAACCACCCTGCGCTTCGCGTCGGGCGGTTATTAGCCTCCACGTCTTGCATTTAAAATCCTTTAACCAGAGCCATATAAAAAGAGAGTTGCGACACTCCCATAGGCTTCCATAGGAACTGAGGAATGCAGAAGTAAAGCGTGTGATGGAGCGGTCAATAGTTCCAAACAACCAATAGCTCCTCCATTGAAGCCCATTCATTTCAGCGCTTCTCAAGAACAGTCGCAAGTATATTGAAGAAATTACTGCATTTCTTTACATTTTAACGCATCAGTTGACCTCTCGAAAAACTGGCCAATAGTGGTGTTTTATGAAGCATGTTATAGTTAATGTTTATCGTTAAAAAATAAACTGTTAAACTGTAAATGCAGCTGGATAACGTGAGAAACACCGTAATAGCGACCATAACCAGATACTAGTTGTCATATTTTTATGTTTTTAGTCTTTCTGCAATCTTTCTCTCACTGTAGGAGGTTGAATGAGTTTCAGTAAAGACTGCATTCAAGAAACACGATAAAATCTATTATATGTATGCTGAATGCAATTCGTTGCCTTGTGTTTTTTTAAACATTATTTTCATATTTTATATTATGTTAAATGCCATTTTTGCTTGCCTTTTATAATATTCACTTATGTTGTATATTTGAATATCATAAAACAAGAGTAAATTACTTTTTTTTAATTTAACATTAAATCATTAAATTGAAACATACTGTATAAAAAAAGAGTGTTTGATCATGTCCAAATACACATGCAGATGTATTTAACCTTAAATATTACACTAATCTAAATACTATATTAGAAAATGTTATCTTTTAAATGGTCAGGATCATTATTGCACATATTAAGTACAAAAAACATCCTCAAAATATTTACTAAATAGAACTTAACTATATATATTACAGTTATTTAATTGAATAAAAGTTACACTTAAGGTGTTTGGTCACATTTGACTGCCAAAGAGTATGAGAACATATTAATTATGTCTCTTTATCACTCCCCAGAATAAAATGCGATTGTAAAGCGTATTCAGAGAAGTTATCAATACACAATCAATGCACATTATGTGTTAATAATTACTCGAAATTGCTGCAAATATAGTAAAACTGCTGTCTATCCTATTTAACTCCATTCAAACACATTGACAGCGCGGAGCTGTTTGGAACTATTGAGAGCTCCATGAACCACGTGACCGTGCGGCGGCGAGATCAAAGCGTGTCGCAACTCTCTTTTTATATGGCTCTGCCTTTAACGCACGGCAAACCGTTGATTATCCCTTACATAATCAAACAGATAGTGAACAGCATTGATTGTATTATTACATTTGTCAAACTTAGTTTCATAGTTTTTTTGACTAATTCATGACTAAGTGAAAATATAATTTATAATTTAGATCCTTCATATCAGATATCTCATATAAGTTATATTTCATGATGAAATCAGTATAGCCTAAACTATAAAATCTCTCTGAATAAATACTTTAATGAATTGAATAGTATCTAATAATCGTTTTTTTTTTGTACAGTTGTATTTCGAAAGCAGATGCAAGTATATTGCAGCGCAGTGATTCAGAAAACAGGTGAGTGAATTAATTTAACAGAAAGGAAGAGGTGAAAACAAACAGATGATGCATTAAAGTTTCATTTAAGACTCTATGAATCTGAATCTGCTGAAACTGAATGCGTTTCTCGTAGGGATCCTGAATCTGGTGTCCAAATGAAGCTTGAGTCTGATGAATCTGATTCACTGAATCAATCTGAATCTGAACAGATGAACGGCTCAGTGTCCAGAGGATGATCAGGAACATCCTGTCATTTTTTTAAAATATTTACTCAAACTGAACGGGCTGGATGCCATGTATTAAATATTTTCTGTGTAAACAAAATGACAATTTGTCATTCGCTGTAATGGTTTCTGGTCATATCCTATAAAATGCAGCTGAAATAATAGGCCAATCTGTGTTAAATGATGTGATTTTTAAATGATGCTTTCAAAAAACATGAAATGATTTGAACTCTGAGCAGTTAGGATGATTGTCATTGTTTTAAATTATATTTTTTTGTGTGATTTTTCCACATCTTTAACTGTAAAAAAAAAAAAAAAAGATAAAAAAAGAAAGAACAAAACATCCCACTGCGCAAAGACATGTCCAAACATAGCCTTTTGTATGTCGTTTTTGAATACTGATGTAATCTAGACGTCCGTCAGACATCTAATGTTTAGTGGGATTGTCTGACCATATTTGTTTTGTTGCTTTATTAGTGAATGTCTCTGTAGAAATGACTGTAGTTTGTGTTGAACTAGTTGAAAACAGAGGATCTGTAATTCCCAGAATCATATTAGTCACTTCTAACTCTCAGAGCAGACAGTGTCTTCAGAGTGAGATTCGGTAGAGAGATCTCATCGCTGATTGCTCATGAACGTCTGCATACTTTCTGTGTGTGTGTAAAACTACATTTATGCATTTAGCAGATGCTTTTATGCAAAATGTTGATAGTTTGTAGTACGTGTTTTATTGTGATTCTCACGTTAACGAAGGTGTACACACATACATAGTCCGTTAGAATACATTACACCTGCCTTTTTAACAGATCAGAGCTTCAAACACTTGTTTGAACACTGAACAATGTATTTAATGTAGACAAAAAAAGTTTTCTGTTTGTTCTAGGTACTTCCATTAGGTGTGCAAACAATTGTCTCTGTACAGCAAATGTTTACTCAGAACAGCCGCTGGTCCTTGATGTATGATAATGTTATCTCCTGGAAGTGTGTCTGGCAAGGGCTGAGAATTAGAAGGGATGCCAGGGATGTGTCCCACCAATAGTGACTGCCAAACTGTCCCTAGCAATAATTTTGATCAAACAATTAAATATATGTATATGTATATGTTTTTTTTTTTTTTTTTTTTTTTTTTTGTAATTTCGGATGCATCTGAAACGTCGGACCGTTGATATTACCTAAGAAGTTAAAATAAATAGGCTACATTAGTCGCACACTGGACAAGAGCTTTCGAACAACTCACAAATATTGCACCCAGTTCAAGACAGAAGTCTGAAACTGTTAATAGAGAAGTTCACTACAGGAAATGACAAAATTGCATCGATGAGTTTGAAGTTTGACGGCGTATCCACAAAAACAAAATCATCACTGAAATAAGTTTGTGCGGTTTATCTGTCAGTCAGATGTGCATAAAAGTTGTTTTCGTTCCTACAGCAGAGTATGCTTTCAGAATCATCCTTGGTGCTAATCGATTAATATTAAAATAGTGATGCGTGATTTAGACACCCAGCGCTATGTTGCTGATGCTACCGGTTCACAAAATTAAAATTGTGTAATTATTGTAAATGAAACATTCATAATTCATTTTTTTTTAAATGTTAGTTTATGTTATGTTATGTTATGTAAGCTATAAATAAAGACTTTAGGAGACATGAAACTGGTCAAAGGTCTATCATAAATGCAGTAGCGGATTAAGACTCTTTGGTGACACCTAGAGTGCCCCCTGCCACTCCACAAATAAAATAAAATAAAATGGATGAATAGAATGTGCTTAATGTGATCATTTGCTTTAACTGTTATATATATTTTTTTATTTGCAAAATGTCAAATAAAAAAAAACTTATCTGAAAACGGAAGGCTACATTTTAAGATCAAATTTGAATTTGCTGAATACTGTTCAGATTTCTATCTCATTTTAGAACAGATTACAGCTGTAAGAGTTAGGTTCACAAGCTAAAAATAATTCAACAGAGTACACTGTAAAAATTGGTAACCTGGTTTTGTAATGATTTTTTAAATATGTTAGTGAAAGTTTTTGGGAACAACCAGAAACTATTAGGAAGTCAGTAACAACAGAGACTGTGAAAAAAGTGCATAAAAATATGCTAGCAAGAACGCAAGCTTTTAGCCCTGCTTTCATGCAAACACTTTTCTGGTTTTCACTTCCTGTCTGTGGAGTGACTTTGTTAAAGCTTTGTTAAAATGTGTGTCGAGTGCATCTACCCTGATTCAGCTCAAATGTAACACCGTGCGATCAGGAAATGTTCGTGTGGTTGCGGGGCGTGGCAAAATCTTGTGGGCGGGAACGGGGTATGAACCGGGCGTCAAACACGCGATTCCTGTTCAGCACTTATCACCTCTCTGCTCTCATCGTTCGCTTTCACCAAGGATCCGTTTAAGGTAAGAAAAGATGCAGTTTGTTTGTGAAACGTTTTTTTTTTCTTCTTCTTCTTTTCAGATTAGCAGGTTAATAAACTGCGCATTTACATTTTCTAAACAATTCTTAAGGATTCTTGCATGGAAACGGAACATGATGAAACGTTTATTTAAAAAGTATTTCACTGAACGATGTTTAAAGATGCTCTCTGTGCCAAAACAATTCATCTGTAACATGAAAAAGTCCAGTCACTGTAGGCTATTTCAATGAACATTTCGATTTATTTTCAGGATTGAACAGGAGCGCAAAAGCATAAAGAAGAATAAATGTATTCTGTAGAAGAAGAATTCAGATTTATTAAATGTTTTTTTAGGCCAGAAAGTTTAGAATTGCATAATGGCTCACATGAGAAGATGAGCAGGATTGCGAGGAGACTTTTTCGGTATAGTGTTTTGGAAACACCTTGGTTCTTAACATCTTCCTCAACAGTTTCTCTCTTGTCTGTCTGTGATACTGCTTGACATCCAGCGCAAACACGTCTAATGCCCTCTGCTGGCTCTGCAATGTATAGGCCAACTCTGAAACATCATACAGAACTACTAAAACTTGCTATAAGTTTGATTGAAACATTCAAGTATCATCACATCGTTGCATCCTTAAACATCATTAGATCCTTCCCAAAAACATAAAAGTTTAATGTTTGTTGCATGAAAACACTCTCTCTTCAGTTTTGAAACATGGACATCGTCAACCTAAGCTGTTCAGAGATTCAGACTCCAGTGGGTTTTCTGTATGTGATCCTGCCAGTTATAATGAATCACACTAATAATCCTGACTGTGAGCAGAGCTGGCTATTAGAGGTGAGTGTGTTTCTGTCCTCAAACTACGCCATTATTCACACACTCAATATGATTCTCATCTGTTTATTTTTTTTCAGGACGGGCATCTGATAGCAGATCCATCAGATCCTCAAAGACTGATTGATCCTGCGATGGCTGTAGATTCTGATCGTCTCTTCACGTCTCACTGCGTGAATCTGAATCATGAGATCATCTGTGATTCTACTGATGGAGTAAATCAGCTCATTCAATTGTTTTCATATTCGATCCTTAATGAGCAACTGCTCTAATGCTTCTTTCTTTCATTTCAGTCCCATTACAGTCATGAGATCATGTTTAGAGGTGAGAGAAACACTTGATGTTTATGATGGACAGATGATGATCTTTAAAAGCAGAGTTTACACAGAAATCTCCTCATGATGTTCCTTACATCCCTTCTTCTGCAATTATTGCACATGTTCATGCATCTGAATCATCTACAGCGGGAATGGACTTTACTTACTCTTCTGTGAATGTGTTTTTCAGTAATGAATGAGACCAACAGCAGTGGGCCGATGCAAACTCCAGGATCACGTGAGTTCAGCTGACTGACACTCAACTCAAATCAACACACTTTCTGAACCCAAAGACAGATTTAATATTTCAGATCAGATTTGATATTTTAATGTGGTGTCTATCATTTTATTGCTGTTTAGATCAGCTGTTGTGGCTTTTAGCTCTTTTTATCATCATTCTTTTCATCGTGTTCTTGATCGGTTTCTTGCTGCGGAAAAGGAAACTCAGGCGAGTGATTAATTGTTTGTTTTTTTATGATTGTTAAAAATTTCTCTGAATTAATAGAGAATACTTTGATGAATATGACAGGATTTCATATTTATTTTATCAGATGTTTTCGAAGGGAAGCGCAGAACGTTTTTGAAAACAGGTGAGTGAATCAAGCCGAAGGAACGTTCTGACTAAATCACATGATCATTTGTGAAACAGACAGATGTTGTTTGAATCTAAGTCAATGTCTTTCTCTCAGAGATCCTGAATCTGCTGTCCAAATGATCTGATGATCTGCACTGACTGCAGCGTCTCTCACACACAAAATGATGTCGGTATTGTCAGTTTTGATGAGTATTCACATTAACACACTCGGTTAAGTCTTCGGTGAACGTAAACAGTTGGGAGAAGTTCAGATGTGTGTCAGTACATTGCATCTGTGCGTTTGTTTTAAAGGGACAGCAGCCTAATTTAGTTGCTATTTTCTGTGGCATTGATGTTAATCAAGCAACAAAAAGAGATAAAAAAACTCACTGCTCTTGACTAAGTCTAAGATTAATCTAAATTTATTAATATGAATATGTCTGCTTGAAAGAATGAAGAATGTTGTAAACAAGTTCTAATAAATTATTTTGTGGTATATAATTGTGGAAAAACAAATGTAATTTCTACATTAAAATAATTTAGTTCAGACAAAAATAAAAAAGAGAGAATATCAGTACTCGATTTAAAATTAAAATGTGAACTTATAAGTATAGTTTACTTGCAATTGTTTGTTATTTTCAGGAAGATTGTTTAAGTAAATATCAAAGTCACGATCCCATTTTCCCATCATGCACTTGGGCATTAATAATTAATAAGGTTATTTTTTTAGCTCTTTTTGAGATGGATTTACACTGATTTATGGCTGCTTTTGTTTTTAGGTAAAGTAACTTGCTGTTTTGTAATATCTTGAGTATATTTTCTACTCAAAATGACTAATGAAATTTGTATATTTTGTGACAGTTTAAACCTTTAAATTGTAAAATATTATGCATCAATTGTAATTAAACGTATATATAAAATACACCATGGTCAGAATAAGTGAAGCACACCTGATGGCAGAGTGACTGTTTGCTCCTGCAGTGCTGTTCTGTTAATCAAAGCGTGGGAGGAATTAGGATTTTCCAGCACACCCTCAGGATCATTCTCTGTCTAGCAGAACATACTGACACAATGAGTCCCCGCCTGTTTTGACATGAAGACAGCAGTATCTCACGTTGGTGTTTACACTGGGGGAACTTCCTTTACTAGCAAGCACAAGTCCTGAATCTGAAATAGACACATAATCAAAAATAGTTGATGAGGAAACAAGGAGACAACACTGACATACACCAACATTAAAAAAAGCATGCTTTGACCAAGAATTTATTACATTTTATTTCAGTAATGTAGTTTTTATAGTTTCCAGAGTTTTATATTTTCATAGAAACATAGATATAATGAAATATGATATATTGGCCTTAAATCTGTGACTGACAATAACATAATGCATTGCACATTGTAAGTAATATAACCAGACTTTTTGATAACTTTTGATCCAACTTGTTTATCACATTGATTTACACAAGATAGTCTTGTACCATATTGACATTAAACGACAAAGACAAAGAAAATATATATTTAATTCCTCGCGTTTAGCAACAAGTGCATTAAACATTATATTACGTCAATTGTTCTCAAATTGCGGTTGAGAATAAATTAGTAATTTTTGTGAATAATAATGCAATCATGTTTTCAATGAAAAAGTAACCGTAGTAATAATAATGTAAAGTAATAATGCGTTACAAGTAATGTAATCAGATTACTTTTTCAAGAAATGCATTACATTTTAATTTACAATAAAAAAGATTTAAAAAAAAAAATAGGTAATGCCAGTTACTTTGTTTTCCTATTTATTGACTGACAGCTCTCTTGTCCCCATGTTTAGCAAAATCGTGAGTAAGAGCAGAGGCGTTATGTGTGCTGTGTAAAAATGACGACTACAGCGGACTAAATGTAAACATTAGTTTATCTCTCTCACAAAAATACACAGTCCATATTTCTTAAATGAATAAAAACAGTGAAATACAAACTCAGAATATGATGCAAAGCTGCATTAAATATCTAAAGATAAAGAACACAAATAGCCTTTGTTTATTTGATCCCATTTTATCAACCAATGTCTTTGCTTTCTGACCTTCCATGATCCAGTTCAACCATACTAAGCAGCAAAAATTACTTTAGATAAAATAACATTTGTGCTTAAAATAACGTTTTATGTTAAAAACAAACAAGCAAGCCCTTCCAAGATTTAAAAAGTAACGCAATGCATTACTTTCCATAAAAAGTAACTACGCAATGTAAGTGTTACCTTTTTTTAAATGAGTAATGCAATAGTGTACACTCTTAAAAATAAAGGTACTTTAAAAAGTTCTTCAAGCGATACCATAGAAAAATAATTTCTGCTTCCATAAAGAACAATCTCTTTCTTAGGGTTTTTCTATGGCATTGTGAAGCACCATTTTTAATGCATTTTAATGCATTACTATTAAAAGTAACTTTCCCCAACAATACTTTTTTTTTTTTCTACATAATCCAGATTACATGCAATCATTTACAACACTGCCTGCAATTAAAGCTTCAAGAAATGACATGACTATCGTAAATATTTTTTAAGGGCAAGTAAGAATAAAGTAAAACAGACACAAGTATATTTGGTGGTGGCATCACAATAACATTTCTGTATTTATGACAATCCAAATTGTATATTACAGTGACATATTTTTGGATGCGCTTCCAAAAATAAAGTTTTTCTTTTTTTTAATGGCATTAATGGTTCCATAAAGAATCTTTATCATCCATGGAACCTTTTCACTCCACAAAAGTTTCTTTACAGTGGAAAAACATTCTGTAGATGATCAAAATCTTCACACTTAAAGGTTCTTTGGAGAAACAAAACTGATTCTTCTGTGGCATCACTGTGAAAACCTATATTTTGAAATCTACATTTTTAACAGTGTGGTCTAAAAAAAAAGTGTATACATTTATTCATTCTGTCATTCTGCCATCTGTAAGTTTGTTTTTGGTTTCAAACAGTTGTTGTATTTCATCATTAGGTATTTTATTATTCCCGTATAACAAGTCAAGATCTGTCTTGCACAATGTTGAGTGAAAGTATTGCTCATCATATTTTGCTGGAGGGAAATAGGTGAAGCTATAAGTTGTACGTCAGAGACACTGATAAAAATAGAAATCATATAGAAAGTCAACCTAATTATAAACAGGATCAAGTGAAAGTTATGGTCAAAGAGTTTCTATATCATCAATTGTGTAACTGTCATTTTGTGCAATTGGCTTAATGATTAGCAACTGTTATGTATGTGATATTGCCCATATTCCCTGTAGGTAACACCACATGCTTTTCATTTTGAGTTTTCTTTGACCTTGCATGCATAGCTGAATAATGACATAGATAACCGTACAATATTCAGTAGGCTTCTATACTTACATTACATGCAGTAAACTATTCACTTTACTATAGCGATTACTATACTTTTATGTAAAGTGTTTACAATAAACCTTTTTTTGCAACTACATGTTCTGAATGCTGTTTTTTAAGTACTTTGTTATTTTAGAATATGTGATCCTGGACCACAAAACCACTCTTAAGTCGTGTGGGCATATTTGTAGCATTAGCCAACAATACATTGTTTGGGTCCAAATTACTGAGAAAAATCATTAGTAAAGATAATGTTCCATGCATATATTTTGTAAAAATTATACCATAAATATATCAAAACTTAATTCTTGATTAGTAATATGCATTGCTAAGAACTTCACTTGGACAACTTTAAAGGCGATTTTCTTAATATTTAGATTTTTTTTGCCACCCTAAGATTCCATATTTTCAAACAGTATCTCGACCAAAAATTGTCCTATCCATTCATCAATGGAAATAGCTTCTTTCTTTTTTTTTTTTTAAAGACCCATATTATGCCTGTTTTTGTGGTCCAGGGTCACACATATCGATGGTAAATGAAACGAGACAGGCTGTGAAGTGTCTGATATCGGGGACGATTCTTTGCTGAGACCAATCAACATTCAACACATACAACATTCATGAAAAGGATCGGAATTTCTTTGACTACAGGAAGTTTCTTCTATGTAAAAAGCTCCCATTCATTGGTCGTATATCCACCTCGTGTGGGCTTTTGCTATTCTCGTGAAGGGTTTCCCCAACTCAGAAGCTGCTGTAGCGCTTTTCCAAATAAAGTAGTTCATGCAACATTTGCTCCACTCACAACAGCAAAGCACCCGCTAAAGGTATGTAACTTATTTAGTATAAACTGCATGTTTAGATACGGTTTGACAGTGAACCAGTTTTTTTTTTTTTTTTGCAGGAAAAGAAGGGCATGTTAATGTAAAATGTTTATTACGACAAACAACATGATCGACTCTATTGACTCCATGCAATTCTAAAAATTTTAAATGTCATTAACTTTATCGAAGTGTTTTCATAATTAAATTTGTCGCCGGTCAAAACGGGTTATCATCAGCGGTTTCTCTTTCTATTGAGGGAAACTGCATTTTTACATCGCAAACGTGTGGACACAGTGTACATAAAATGAGAAATGCATGAGTTAACGCGTTTGCGAGTTGAACATTCTGCTGAGACGCGCTTTTGCCCGTTTATGGCGCGTTTTATAGCGCGGATGACAGATGAATTCACCATTTGTTTTTCTTTGTCTGAAAGTAGTTACCGCTATCAGCTAACGTTAGGTCAGTGATCCTCAGCATTTCACACAAACAGACCATACTACCCACAGCATGCAGAGATAACCGCGATATGCAACAAACTATTAATTTAAACGATTTATGTTTTGGATTACTCACTGTTGCGTTCTGTATTATAAAATAATATTATTGCGTTCTGTAGCCTACTATATACATCACGACTTTTTACTAAAATGTTTCTAGTAAATAGAAATAGAAGGTCAAAGCATTGCTAAATGTGGCCGAATCAAAAATCAGCAGAAATGAAGAGCCGGTTCTTTGCTGGAGTGAGACCAAACGATACGACATTCATTAAAAAGGTAAGGTCGGAATTCCCATCACTACAGGAAGTTTCGTCTATATGTAAAACAAATCAGAAAAGCTCCCTCTCATTGGTCGTATCCACCTCATGTTGTCGTTTGGCTCCGCCTTCTGTTATTCTTGTGAAGGGTTTCCCCGGCGCTTGTGCTTCACTCTGAAGTTCCTGGATTAAGCGCTTTTCCAAATCTTGTAGTTCAAAAGAAATTTCATTTAACTTTTGCTCCACTTACACAGGCAAAGCATCCACTAAAGGTATGGAACTTATTTACTATAAATTGCATGTTTAAATACAGTTTGACAGTGAACAGTTTATATAGCCTAACAGGTTTTTATGCTCTCAAAACAGTCCGTAGCAATATTTTCTATTGGGAAAGAATGGCTTATTAATGTAAAATGTTTATTACGATAAACAACATGATCGTACTCAATTGACTGCGTGCAATTCTACTATTAAATGTCATTAACTTTATCAAAGTGTTTGCATAAAATTTGTCGCCGGTCAAAACGCGTTATCATTCGATCATCAGTGGTATACAGCGGTTTTTCTTTCCACTGAGGGAAACTGCAATTTTACATAACAAATGTGTGGACACACATTGTACATTAACAGAGAGATGCATGAGTTAACGCGTTCGTGAGTTGAACATTCCGCGGCGACGCGCTTTTGCCCGTTTCATATAGCGCGTTTTATAGCGCGGATGACAGATGAGTTCACAATGTGTTTTTTCTTTGTCTGAAAGTAGTTACGGCTTTCAGCTAACGTAGTTAGGTCAGTGAACCTCAGCTTTTCACACAAACAGGCACAAACCCACTGCATGCTAGAAAGTGAGTGCAACTCTCGTGGTTTTCAAATTATTCGTTAGAATACAGCCATTCACACAATTCCAATAACGAGTCAGATTCAGTTCCTCGAAAGTGCATGAAGATGAAGTCCCGTGGTTGAGTGATTCTCTGTGGTCGGTGGTTTCACATCAGAGTATGTGAGCCAAGCAGAGGGGTGTGACGCTCAGCTCAATATTCCGCTCTGTCCGCATGCGCTCCGCTCCGCTCACGCTCACCGGTAAACCAACCCGCTGAGATCATGCTCTACGCGAGACTACCAGCCTGTTTTTTTTTTTCTTTTTCTTTTTTTTTTCTGTTTATAATGAAATATTTGAATAAATGTCTAAATTAAAGCAGTAGTCCGATAAGTAACAGTTATGTTTAGGCCTGGTGACGTACAGCGTGTATAGGCTACTTTGTAAAAATAATTTTAGTAATTTAAATGTTTTAAATTAAAATTATTAAATAATTTATCTGCAACAAAACACGCACACAAGAATAAATGCACATAGAATTGCACAAAATACACATTGCTTATCAGGCCCATAAAAAGCACACACAAGATGAAATGCTCTTAACAATTAATTATTTAGTGGAAGCACACTTTCTAACATTAAAATAGACCAAACCTGCGGGGAAATGCGGTCTATTAAAACGTCTGTCAATCTTTACAGGATTTTATTTAATTTGATTTCGTCTACTTTTAGAAACATTAGACAAACTATTGCTTATTCCACAGTAGGGATGTTCATTTTGGTTATTTTTCGACGTAACAGATTATTAACCGTTAACCCACAAGATTATTTTAAATTCAAAATATGTGTCTGTGTCCTTTTAAAATACCAACATTTGTTTTCCAGGGATTATTTTACACGACCAAAACGCAGAAAACAACAGAAGTGGATTCACTTGCTCACATCAGATTCAGAGCACACACCTGCAGCGCTTCTGCGAGCGGAGAAAAACATCAGGGAAAAAATTAAGAAGTTAAAGAAATCAAGTGATTGTGCTGAGCCATACTCACGCACACAGTTAAGCATTGCTAACTTGACAATGCAGACTTTTCATTATCATAATCAAATACAAAATGCGAGTGAGGTAGCCTACAATACCAGGTTTATATAATAAACAATATTTATTCATTCAAGTACATCTCTAATACGAAAACATTTGTGTTGAATGAGAGACTCGACGTTATAGTTTCAGTTTCGGTTTAGCCTAAATGAATTCGTTTTGGCTTGTAGTTTATATAGCATCTTATATTTTTTATTCTTATTCTTTTCTGAATTCTGTTAAACTGAAAGGATTTGTTGTGGTGGGAGGGTACCAAAGGCCTAGCCACGTTTTTTACTGTGTAGGAAGGGCGCAACAAGAAGTATAATTCAATGCAAAGTTCTAACACATATGCACACACTAGGTAACCTTAAACCTTGAGGAACACTCAAACCAAACCAACTAATACAGACAGGTTAATGAGACATAGACAGGTGCAGGGAATAACACTAATGAAAGGAAGACCAAATATGGGTATACGGGAGAAACCACGACAGACAGAATGACGGGGATGTTACACATTTTTGTAAACATTTCGTCTGCATTAGGCGTCTTCTAGGCCTACACGATTTATCTTTTTTTCTCTTAAAAATGCAGTTTGATATTTTTACCATGCAGAAAATGTTTTAAAATATATTGATATAAATTACTGAAAAATCGGTTAACGGTTTTCGAGTTCTCGAACTAGCAAATTACCAAAGGGCATTTTGGGTTGAGCGAGCGGCTCTGAGCGTATTGTGAATCTTCAGAAAGGCACTCTTCGCTCTGAAGGAAATATGACCGCTATGTTCCTCACTCCACTCAAATGCTCTGTTTCACATACAGTATATTGTCAAATGAGTACAATTCAAATATGAAATTGCTTTTCAAAGATTTTATCAGCAAAACTGGTCTATTTACTGTTATTTCTGTTATTACAACGGCGCCCTCTGCTGCACTTTTATATAAAAATACCTACGTAATTGTTGCATTTTATAATGTCATACTGTATTTCCTTTATATATTTTATGTGAACAACAGAGTGAAATTTAAGTCATTTGTTTTCCACGCTTTTGTGATGAGAATTTCTAGATTTGTTCTACATTTAATGCACATAGATACACTTTCCCATGAACATGTAAATGTTTGTTGCTGATAAACACTTGACATGCAGTTATTTGTTTTGTGGTTTAACATTATTTTCCTTTTATTTCAGCATTGAAACATGGACATCAATATAACGTGTGCTGAGATTCAGACTCCAGTGGGTTTTGTGTTTGTGGTTCTGCCTGTTATAATCAATCACACCAATAATCCTGACTGTGAGCAGAGCTGGTATTTACAGGTGAGTGTTTCTAGAATTGCAAGTTTGTCTCTCACAATTTTGCCAAACTACACTGTTATCCACACTCACTCACACACTGATAATCAGATGGTGTTTTATTTGTTCAGGATGGGACTGTGATAGCAGATCCATCATATCCTGAAAGACTGACTGATCCTGTTATTTCTGTCTCATCTGATCGTCTCGTCACGTCTCGCTGTGTGAATCTGAATCATGAGATCATCTGTGATGCTTCAGGAGTAAATCAGCTCAATATATCTCAACATTCATCCGTTTTATATTCATAAAATACATTTTTGAATTTTATAAATTGTGCTCTAATTAACCTTTCTTTCATTACAGTTCAGACTGGAGAGCATGTTCAGAGGTGAGAGAAACAGTAAAACACATCAGTGTGTCCTGACTGAGATCAAACTCTGAGTTGAACTGAATCTTCAGTGAATCTTCAAGTGAATGATGATGATTGTGAATGTGTTTTTCAGTGAGGAATCAAACTGCAGTGACTCCAGACTCAGGTGAGTTTCAGCTGAAAAACCTCTGATTATTCACTAATAAAACACTGAACATCTCATTCACACTCAATACACTTTCAATGATTTCTCTCATATCGACTCATATTTGTGATCATTGTGTTTTTAAAGACGTTCTGAAAGAAGCATCTCTCCAGCACTCAGGTACAACATTCACAGCTTTAAACCTCTTTCTAATATTGATTAATCATTATAGATCAGCTGATTTGATATTTGATCTCTTGTTTAGATCAGCTGTGGTGGCTTCTGCCTGGTTTCATCATCATTGTTCTGGCATTTCTCTGTTTCTTGCTGCGTAAAAGGATCTTCAGGTGAGACTGATCTCAAAAATCACCAGTTCAATTTCTATTCAGTTGAATTTACCTTCTTTTCACTAAATCACATGAACAGTTAAGATCTGAAACAGATGGATGTTGAGATATTTGCTGTATAAAGCATCATGTGCTGCATCTATAGGACTCTGAAGAAGGTCAGATCTGATGATCCTCATGCAGTGCAGGAAACTGAGCAGATAAAAGCTCTTGCGATTGAGGTCTGAATCAACATCCACCAACCTCCATGCCATCTGCTGAAGACATCCAAACCAATTCACAACCATAAAACCCAAAGCACTTACCACAAACAGTTACTCTATTCTACATTTTATTTCTGCTTTTCCTGATCTAGCTTTGTAATGAACCTGTCAATTTGGATCAAAAGTGTTTGCTAAATGTGTAAATGCAAATGAAAACGGTTCATTTTCAATGTTGTGTATTCCCTAGTTGGTTGTTTCTCGTGTATGCTGTGTAATGTACAGCTGAAATAATGAGAAGGTATAGTGTACTCTAATATATATATATATATATATATATATATATATATATATATATATATATATATATATATATATATATAAGTATCCTTACTTTTACTCTTACTGTTTATAAACACATTTTATGTCATTTGATCTTGGTAGATCAGGTTTTTGCCTCACTGAAATTTTATTGTTGTCACAAATGCATCATTTTCAAGTTCATGTTTTAGCCTCTCAGCGGCTTTTGACAATGAAAGAGTAGTTTCTACAATATTATTAAATATTAGAAAGAAGATATCTATGTAGGGAGTGAACAGCTGGTGATTTCTGTGAGGTGAAAAAATCAACTAAATCTGTGATTGGTGCAATTAAACAAAAGGTTAAATTAAAAAGAGACAGATGAACAATGTGCCAATAACTGTCATGCCATTTAATTTTCCATTCCTGACAATAAAAACGCCAGCATTTTATCCGTTTCTGTAGTTTCTGACACTGTAATGTGGTTTAATGGATGTTATTCACTAATTGTCCGGCAGGAGGCGCTTGATCGCCATTATTAGAGATTATAGAGACAAAATGAATAAAGTTTATTGTCCAAACTCTAATGATTCTCTCTGTTTTGTGCTTTATATTGTGTTTCTCGTGTCTCGTGAGCTGTGGCTGTAAACACTAAACTGGACTTTCAGATCAATTCAGATGAATGTTTCATGCCGTTAGTTTTAGTTAATTTAGACCGTTCTTGCTCTAAGCTACAAAACAAATGCTTAATACTTTTTAAAATTATAGTTATTATTAATGACTTTAGTCAGAATAGCAGCATACAGGAGTCTGTCGCCTCTTCTACAGATCACGTGATGACGGCGATGACGTCACGGTATCTGAGAGGATTTAATCTTGTCAAACCGAAAGTAAAAAGTAAAACTGAGTGACCTTGAACAGCAGCTCGACTCCTGGTGAGATTAAGTTTCGAGCTCTTCTGTGTTTTATGCACAAATGTTGCTTTTTTAGATATTACATGTGTTTTTATATTTTGACTGTATTTGTTTTCTTCTTGATGGACTCGCTGTGATCAGATTCAGTGAAAATGGAGACTGGACCCGAAACACTTCCTGGTAAGAAGCTGTCTGCTACACTGTTTAAGCTATAAGAAACTATTAGTTCGGATTGAACTGTGGTGTGGTTTAGTTTCATTAGAGTCAATTGATTCCTCTGATTATCCTTATCTTTGCCTTATTTTTAAAAACATACTCCATATTTTCTGTCTCTTTCAGAGAAGTCAGAAATCAGCTCCAGACCAAATGATCCAGGGATCCGGATTCTTCTGATGGGAAAAAACGCTGATCTAGAAACACTAAACTATGAGAAAATGGATTTTTGGTTTACATTCTGAATTTACGCTGCTTGTATACAGTAATTGAGATCAAGCCGCACAATATGATGTGCTCAGGAACTCCGTCAGTGCGCGAAGTCTTCTTCTCCGTCTATGCAGATGAGCATATGACGTCAGTGTGTGTGCATGCAAGAGCAACATTATTGTCCCTCACTTATTCTGACCCAGGATCCGCTAGAAGGTATGCGCTTTGGCAATTGCTTTTAATTGAATATACTTTTAATCACGCTGAACTGTGCACCGGTTGTCTATTGATTGTGATTTTTTATTTACTTAATATTATTATTACCAGGGGCGGATCTAGAAAATTATTCATGGGGTGGCAAGGGGGTGGCATGAAAATTATGAGGGGTGGCAACACTGAAGCAAGCATCCTTGCATGTTTTTTTGTGGATTCAAGGAACGCTATTCTTATTCGGTGTATACACCAGGGTGCACATTTTTACATTGTCCTATAAAAATGTAATAAAAGCTGATGTGTGATTGACTTGAACCTGATATCTGGATTGGAAAGTCAGATTTAATTAGATGGTATGGTATATTTAACTTCTCTTTACTGAGTTCTATGCAAACCTGTAGCAAGTTTAAGTCTATGCCAAGTTTAATTTATAAAGCATGACAAACAATGCAGACTGCATATGGATACAAAGTCTCAGTGGATCAAGTTTCCTTAAGTAAAAAACACATAATAAATATACAGAAACCACATTTTAATCACCAACAAATATCTTCAAAATGAATAAAATAAATCAGAGTATTCAGTGCAACAAGAGCAACAAAATGACCTTTTAAAGTATTCAAATATCTTGGAGGAGACATGAAAACAAATTCAATAATTTTAGTGCAAGTGTCACGTATCTGGTCTATCCTGTCATTATGAACTCTTGCACCACACATCATGGACTTCATTCCCCATAAGCCACTGCACTAATCTCTGCATTCACCTGGCCCTTGTTTCTCACTGCTCTGATTAGTTCTCACAGCTGCACCTCATCACTCTGACTGCATTTAAGCCCTCCTGTGACCACCGCCCAGAGCCTGCTCTTCCAGAGTCTCCGCTGGAGACGCCCAGCCCTCCAGAGTCTACGCTGGGGTCGTCCAGTTCTCCAGAGCCCGCTTCACAAGAGCGTCGTCCAGAGCCCGCTCCTCAAGACAGCCTTCCAGAGACTCCACTGGTTCAGCCCAGCCTTCCAGAGACTCCGCTGGTTCCGCCCAGCCTTCCAGAGACTGCGCTGGTTCCGCCCAGCCTTCCAGAGACTCCGCTGGTTCCGCCCAGCCTTCCAGAGACTCCGCTGGTTCCGCCCAGCCTTCCAGAGACTCCGCTGGTTCCGCCCAGCCTTCCAGAGACTCCGCTAGTTCCGCCCAGCCTTCCAGAGACTCCGCTGGTTCCGCCCAGCCTTCCAGAGCCTCTGCTGGTTCCGCCCAGCCTTCCAGAGACTCCGCTGGTTCCGCCCAGCCTTCCAGAGACTCCGCTGGTTCCGCCCAGCCTTCCAGAGACTCCGCTGGTTCCGTCCAGCCTTCCAGAGACTCCACTGGTTCGGCCCAGCCTTCCAGAAACTCCGCTGGCTCCGCCCAGTCTTCCAGAGACTCCGCTGGTTCAGCCCTGCCTTCCAGAGCCTCCGCTGGTTCCGCCCAGCCTTCCAGAGCCTCCGCTGGTTCCGTCCAGTCGTCCTGAGATTCCTGTCTGCCCGGTTCTGGCCACGGAGGCCATGTATGAACTGGCCATGTATGAACTGTGTGGGTTCCCACCCCCCCTCCCTGCTGCTCCAGTCCCGCCACCTCTGTCTCCTGACAGTCCCTCTGCTCACCCACATCCCACCTTCTGTGCAGAGGACTCGCAGTGGGATTGCCAGTCTTCATCGGTGTCCAGACTGAAGGATCCCTCACCATCACCTCCAGTCTCAGAGTCCTGGACTCCACCTCGGCCCTCCGACCCTGCAGCTCCACCCTGGCTCTGTGCTCCCTCGTCTCCGTTGTCGGCCATCGGCCCACCAGCTCCTCCGGGCTCCATCGTCTCTCAGGCTCCGCCCCGGTCAGTCGTCGCCCCACCTTCGCCTCTGGACTCTACTCCTCCGGCTGCGCCTCGTGACTCCGTCCTGCCGGCTCTGTGGACCTCCTCCCTCCCGTGGGCACAGCCTCGATCCTCTGTCACTCCGGCTCCGCTGCGTACCTCCGGACCTCCATCTCCGCCGGGGTCGCCAGAGCCTTGGGTTCCGCCTTGGCCCTCCGGATCCTCTGTGTCACCCAGGACCATCGACTCTCCGGTTCCGCCTCGGGCTCCACCGGCTCCACCTCCGTCGGTCGGCCCCATGCAGGAGCCAACCCTTCCTCCGCCATGGCTTCTCCCTCCGTCGGCTCAGCCTCAGTTCGGGGTTTCAGTACCCCTACATGGACCTGGCCCTCCATCCCTCCCCCTGTTCCACCTCCGCTCCACCACCCTCCAGGTTGTATTAGGTGGTTAGAGCGTCTGGAAGCCGCTCCTTGGGGAGGGGCTCTGTCACGTATCTGGTCTATCCTGTCATTATGAACTCTTGCACCACACATCATGGACTTCATTCCCCATAAGCCACTGCACTAATCTCTGCATTCACCTGGCCCTTGTTTCTCACTGCTCTGATTAGTTCTCACAGCTGCACCTCATCACTCTGACTGCATTTAAGCCACACACACACACAGACACCTTGCGAAGTCTTATTTGTTCCTATGGTCATAATTCTAAGCGTGTTTCTCTGTGTTGGATTACCTGTGTATGACTCTGGACTGTGTACCCCGTTATTGATTCCTGCTGCCTGCCATTGCGACCACTGCTTGAGTATTGAACTGTTTTCCCGGATTACCTACGTTGTTCCTGTTTTCTGGCGTTGCGACCACTGCTTGAGTATTGAACTGTTTTCCCGGATTACCTACGTTGTTCCTGTTTTCTGGCGTTGCGACCACTGCTTGATTATTGAACTGTTTCCCGGATTACCTACGTTGTTCCTGTTTTCTGGCGTTTACTCCTGCCTGTTGACTATTCTAATAAAGCCTTGCAAATGGATCCGCACGTCTCTGACTCCTCCTTGTGACAGCAAGTAAAGCAACAAAAGTCCCTTTAAATCCAAGTATCTCTTCTTTTTTAACAAACCAACAAATTTGCATGGACCGAAAACTAAATAACAAGGTTATGACCAACAGTTTATTTAACCATTCACAAGTCAAATTCAAGCACTTTCAAGGTGCATTTTCAAGATTTTCCAGCACTGTGGTAAATTACATGTTCCATGTATGTGAAGTTCTTCATTTTAAAACAGATGTTATTGTGCTATTAAAAAACAACTGTCTAGATTGCATATAACATTGCCTAATATAAATAGCCAACATACAGTATACAAATTATATAATTTAAAATATTTAATCAATATAATTTACAGAGTATCTCAAGTATTTTTATTTTTATTTTTGTATTTTTTAAGACCTGCACAAATAAAAGTAATACTGAATGAGTGGGGAAGGGCAATGTCTATGGTAACATATTAATGACTGGTATAACATGACTGTAAAAAAAAAAAAACGATACTAAACTAAAATTCTAAAACTTGCAGTTCAAAAACAAGTTTTTCACAAATAGCCTACATTTCACATTTTAGCCTAAAAGTACTAAAAGTAAGTCAAAAACAAGCTATAAAATTAATTATAACATTAATTTAACTAGCCCAAATAAAAAAGACATTATTTTTAAATATAGAAAATCAGATAGAAGTCTAAATGGCAATCAAAAATATTTTTAATACACAAACAAACAAATATGAAGACATTAATTTTTTTTCACTATTTACAGTGCATCTGCAGAATTTTAAAATATCAATTTAGGGCAATGTATGACCCTTTTTAAGAGCTGCACAAGTAAAATGAACACAGTATGAGTGGGGTTGGACAATGTAACATACTGTATTAAGCCATAAAATGACGTGACTTTTAATTCAGATTTTCACAAAAACAAAACGTCTTATACAATGGCATTTCAGCCTTTATACCTTTAAAAGGGATAAATCAAGTAGATAATTGATTATATTTATTTAAAACATAAATATTACTTTCTTAATTGTTTCGATTTTTAGAAAGCACATTTTGTTTCACATTTACCACTCTATGTGTTTGTTGCATAAAAACGTGGGTCGATATTTGCAATAATCTGACTATAAACATCTGAAAATTTGCAAATTGACATCCGTGCCGCGTTTTGACTCTTCTGAAACGTGCAGCGCTTCATGGTCTATTCAATGACATCATTGCCTTTTGAAGTTTTATCCAGCCCTTTCGCGATTCTCGTCTTTCCGTCCCCAACTGAGACCTCTTAAAATTATATTTAAGCATTTTCTTATTCTGTTTAACGTATTTAAAACTATTAATGGCCTTAAATTTGATACAACTAAATTGAGGAGTTTAGAACCCCCAGGAGCCCTCTACTTTACGATAGTCCTTCGGGGAGGCTGGTGAAACATTTTGGTAGCCAGACAGGAAAACACAATAGCCCCTGGACGTCGGGCTGGCGATTTTGCGAGCCCCGACTACTAATTTTAAACATAATTCGTATTTATCGTTTTCAAGCCATCGCGGACTGATGCGACAACCTCCCGGCATGTTTTCGCTTGATCGCTTGGCTTCTGACTAGCTCTTCCAGCTGTCCGTCCTTGGTTTCCAGGGCGACGCTGATAGATGATTGGGACGCACGCTATTTTTATCTCATCAAAATACAGAGTCGCTGCTGTAAATCGGTCGAGGAAACTCTTTTATTTTTAGAACACTAGGACAGTGCTGGGGTGGCAAATGGGGTGGCAAGGCTTTTTCTTAGGGTGGCAATTGCCACCCCGTGCCACCCCGGTAGATCCGCCCCTGCCAGCTTCAGGTCTAAATAAAGAGAAGCTGAAGATCTCGACACACCTGACCTTTATCATAATCAATTCTGCAAAGAGGAGATCCCAGCTGGCATTTTAACGTGGAGTCAGCGTTGAATCAACGTCACTACGTCAGGTGTCAGTGTTGGATAACCGTTGGATTTTGTTTAGATTTTCCAAATCTAACAACGTTATTTTTCTACTGATAGCCTATATTTCAACAAAATGTTTAAAAGTCATGGTTGTAAAAATAATGTTGATTTGGCGTACAACTAAAATTTTATTTATATTTCTTTGTTGAATCCATATAGTTAACAACACCATTTCAACCATTTGGTATTCAACGTTGTTTTGACGTTGAATGAATGTTTTTTCATAAACTGACTTTATTTCAACCACATTTAAACGTTTAAGGTCGGTCGAATGCCAGCTGGGATTGCAAGTGAAATAGAATCGTACACAGCGCTCTCCTGGACCGCCCGCTTTTCTCATCATCATTAAAGTGGAGCGATTCACTTGGGAGAATCAAAGCATGAAAAAAAAAATCAAAAGAAGTGTTTGGAGAAGAGAGATCGGCATTTTAAAAACAGACCAGCAAGAACAATTCACACACATCGAGAAATCTGCACCTAAACTGGACCAAAAAAGAAAAGAAAAGTGGTTTGGCAAGTGATGTAGTCCTGCCGGAAGTCGTGGACTGGAATATTCAGACAGGTCTGACTGACTCATCAGATCATAAAAAGGTGGACCATTCTTACTTTCAGAGGGGCGGAATGCAGTTTAGTGTTTTTGTCCACACCCCTTTTTCTGCGTTCTGTATAAGGGCTCTGCTGCTCTTTCTGCTTTAAGAGGAACTTCTTTCTGCCATCAAGTCCCTTCTATTTTTCTATAAGGTATGAAATATATTTTCAATCGTCTATACGTTGACTTTTGTTGACTGTAAACTGCCTTTCGGTAACACTTCAGAATAGGTAACACTTATTTGTTATTAACTGCGACTTATTAGCATGCATATTAATAGAATATTGGCCATTTATTAGTAGCCTACTGTCGCTTCATGGCTTGCATGGATGCGGACACTTTCCAGCGATATCGTATTCTATTTGAACTGAACTTGATGAAGATATATCACTGAATTCATTGACGAACTGCCTTTAACTGAAAATTGATTGTTACTTACACACTATTGTGCTGTTTAAATACTGTGAAGTTGCTTTGACACAATCTGTATTGTTAAAAGCGCTATATAAATAAAGGTGACTTGATTTGACTACTAAATAATCACACATTAATGCCTTATTCTACATGACCTAATATTCTACTACCTTATATTCTACTTATATTCTAATCGTACCCAGTACCTAAACCTAACAACTACCTTACTAACTATTAATAGGCAGCAAATTAGGAATTTATCGAGGGAAAAGTCGTAGTTAATAGTGAATAAGTGTTACCTATTCTAAAGTGTTACCGCCTTTCTATTGATTAAGCATTTTCATAATAGCGTTATATAAAATATAGGTAGCCTGTTGCAACATTTGGAAAAGGTGCCAGCGCCAAGATGAATTACTGAAGGAGGCATATTAGGAATTTCAGAGAGAGAGGTTTAGCAAATCTTTAATCCATCAAAAATTACACACTTAACACAATCATACACACACAAAAGAAAACGAATCACTAATTAAAGGACAAGGAATTGTCTTCACACAAAACCAATGAAGCACTGTTTAGACACCATTTTGTGCATTAATTCAACCATATTTCCTGTAGTTTTAATTCAGAGAGAGAGAGAGAGAGAGAAAGAAATTAGCTAATGAAAAATACATTTAATGTAATTAACTACTAAAATTATTGTTTTATTGTCTTTGTCAAAAAACAGTAATAACTTAAACACACGCACAGTTGCACAACTCATCGCTCACAATAAATGTTTTGCTGGAATATAACGAAATGAAAGAAACTAAGAAATCTTAAGTTAATTTAATGTTTAAAGTAGTGGTGGGCCGTTATCGGCGTTAACGTGCTGCGTTAACGTGAGACTCATATCGCGCGATAAAAAAAATATCGCCGTTAATCTATTCTCAAAGTTGGGTTGGGAGCTGGGTCTAAACTACGCAAGATATGATGACTTTCACCTTGATATTTTAGCGCGGATGACGTATATCTAGTTGAATTGCAATGTAGGGGGCGAGAACAAGTCTTCAACTTCTGTGAAATGACCACATCAAATGAGACGCGCAGACATGGATGCAGTTAGCCGCTTCAGGGCAGGTGCGTGCGTTGCTAGACCCTTTTTACTTGGGCACGTGCCCCAGTGAAAATCTGCTGTGCCCCAGTAAAATCTCAAGTTTGAGTTATAATTTACTTTGATAATCCCGAAATAAAGACATTAAACTATATGCAACAACTGAATTGACGCTTCTAAAAGCAACGCAGTTTATTGGAAGATGCACGCATCATCACATAATCCATACCCGCGCGCCTGTGTATTTTACTGGAACGCGCACGTCGTACAGCCTTTTGCGCAGAAGTACTTGGTTACACAAGTTTGTATAGTTAATTGTGTTGTAAATGCAATTGTCAAGCAGTTTGTAATGCATTTTGGAAACAGGAGATGAGCGCCTGGTCTAATGTGCCACCTGGCTTGAGAAACCCGTTCTCAAAGACTTAATTTTAGTCATTATTTGGGTAGCACACATATTCTGAATGCCTTCAGCATAATTCAAATTAGCCATTTTAATCTAGATTAATCTAGATTAATTTCAAGATTTAATCTAGATTAATCTAGATTAAAAAAATTAATCTATGCCCACCACTAGTTTAAAGTCTAAATGTAATACTGAGGGAAAAAAATATATATAAATCGTACCATGGTATTTTTGTAATAAATATCCTACGCCAAAATAAATACATGCATAAATAACATGATTTATCCACTTTTACTATAATAAAACCATAATGAATGTTCGCAAACGTGTTGATAATTAAAGTGAAAGTTGTAAAGTTTAAGCCCCAAAAAGCATTAGGTGTGCTTATTTTTAAGTAAGCCTATATACTCAAGAAAATGAGGAACAGGTGTATATTAGGTGCACGAGCGGCAGAGAGATAGTGTTTGCGTTTTTGAAAAGAACACATACTGTAACAATAAACAATGCAGTAAGAATGTGGAAAAAAGATAAGATGATGTGAAATCTAAAAATGTTGTTTGATCCTATTTTTTGGTTAAATTGGAGTATATGTATAGATGTCTTTGTGTGTGTGTGAATGGGTTTGTGTGTACTTGCAGATTGTTTTGATGAATGTTTGATTGTGTGCATGATAGTATCAAGGTATTTGTGTGCATGGAGGGGGTGTTCCATTGTATTCAATGAATACGCATCCACTATTGCTGTTCCTCACTAAAATCAATGAAATATTGATATACAGGCTATAGTGAATTTGAAGACATAAATGAAATCATAATAATATTAATTTACATCAACATTCATAAAACATTAGCATCAGAATTTGTAGCTCTGTATTTAGCTTTGAAATGTTTCAACAAATTTCTCAACCTCTTTTACAACTAATTCATGAGGTTCCTGCTGATATCGCTTCTGGTGTCCATTGTGATGGACATTGCATTTAAAAAATCTGAAAAATCTTCAAAATAACTCTGAATATTATCATTTGAAAGTCTTAATTTTATAATAGATGCAAGTTGATGAGGCTACAGTTAACATAACTCTCCACATAAAAGGTCAAACATGGGCTTCCTCCTCTTCCTGTCTTGGAGATCATGTCTCTCTTTTGTGATGCTCTTAGCTCAATCAGATTAAGTTAGGAGTCATATCTTTGTTGTGATTGGTTGATCAGGGACCAATCAGTGACCAGGCATTGCTCATATTATAAAAACATAAAATTTAATTGGTATGAACAAAAATCATGTGATGTCCACTCCAATGGACGCAGGGTCTGAAGGGGTTAGAAGAATTCTGTTAATGTTTTTTTAAGCACACAGTCAGTCTAATTATCATAGGCTAACACGCGATTACAGTTGGAAATACGAAAACTTTGTTTTCGAAAGCCCAAAGCAAAGATGTCGTTTTAATAAATATGTCAGGGTTTGGATTCAGCGCTAGGATTTAGTAGTAGCAGCAGTTTGACAGAACCACGTCTTGGAAAAAAATCTTTGTAAACCATGCCTTTTAAATGTGAAACGTTCCTTGGCCTATAATTTCATATTACTTCTAATCATATTTAAATATTTTGTTTGTTTGTTTGTCTGTTTTCATACAACTGTATTGCTTCACTGCTTATATATCTTATATACTTAAAATCTAGATATTTGCATACAGCGTATTTAACATAATCCTGTGCCAAATTTACAAATTAAAAATTCAACATTTTTTACAGCCTTTTGCAACGTTTGATATAGTGAAGAGGATTCATTTAAATGTGCAACATTAAAAAAACAACAACATTCACACACTTAACTTTAAAAAAGTAGATTTGCGTAAGATAAATAATAGATTATTTTCTTAACATTTTCCCTGTTAAATGAACGTTTCCAGAATTTGTTTTAATGTTTATTCCAATAAAACACTTTCATTCAATACTAATATAATTGCAATACTTTGTTGTGTGATTTCAAACAGCTTTTCTTTTTTCGAGCTGAATCATGCACTACATCAACTCAACATGTGGAGAGACTGAGACTGAATACAGACTTCCTGCTGATTTACTGAAGCACACCAATAATCCAGACTGTGATCAGAGCTGGTATTTACAGGTGAGTGTGTTTCTGTCCTCAAACTACAGCATTATTCACTCAGATATATTAATTCATCCTCTTTTGTTTGATTTGTTCAGGACGGACGCCTGATAGCAGATCCATCAGATCCTCAAAAACTGATGAATCCTGTGATTTCCGTCTCATCTGATCGTCTCGTCACGTCTTACTGTGTGGATGAACTTCATCACGAGATCATCTGTCATTCTGATGAAGTTAATAAACTCAGTGTCTCTCACCATTTATCAGTTTTTATATTAAAACACAGAAATGATGAGCATGCTCTTTAGATTTGACTATATATTTAGAGACGAACATAAATTCATAGATGAAACAATCATCGACATCATAACATTCTAACGCTTGCTTCTTTCATCCCAGTTCAGACACCAGACTACATTCAGAGGTGAGAGATGAGAAACAGTCATTGAAATAGATGCACACATCTTTCCTGATTCATCTGAAATGTGTTTTTATTGAAACGTATGTGTCTGAATTGAATCATGATGACTCTGAATGTGTTTTTCAGCATTTAATGACTCCCTCAGCGGTTCGACACAAACTCCAGAATCAAGTGAGTTCAGCTGATGATTGAGAAATTCATTAAGTCCATAAGGTGAATTTATTGTGGTATTGATCGTGTAGATCTACTGACTTTCTATTGTATTTCTTTTATAGATCATATTTGGTGGATTTCTGCTGTTGTCATCTTCATTGTTCTTCTGGTTTTGATCTGTTTCTTGCTGCGGAGAAGGATCTTCAGGTGAGTCACGAGTCTGTTATTATGTCACAGAGACTTAGTCAAGTTCCAGTTCAGGTTTATTTGTATGGAGCTTTTTCATGATGAAAATCATCACAAAGCTTTAACAGAAAATTTAAGTTTCTACAATAAATGTATTAGCAGTTTATCAGTGGTGACTGTCAAGGTGATGTCCATATGGCAAAAATAAATGTGAACAGCAATGATATATAATTTATAATTTTAACTCCTATAAATCAGATATCTCATTTAAGTCATATTTCATGATGGAATCAGTAGCTTAAACTATAAAATCTCTCTAATTAAATGCATTGATTAATTGAATAGTATCTAATTATATATATATATATATTAGGGGTGGGCATAGATTATTTTTTTTAATCTAGATTAAATCTTGGAATTAATCTAGATTAATCTAGATTAAAATGGCTAATTTGAATTCTGCTGAAGGCATTTTCAGAATATGTGTGCTACCCAAATAATGACTAAAAGTAAGTCTTCGAGAACGGGCCAGGTGGCGCATTAGACCAGGCGCTCATCTCCTGTTTCTAAAAATGCATCACAAACTGCTTGACAATTGCTTTTACAACATAATTACCTATACAAACTTGTGTAACCAAGTACTTCTGCGCAAAAGGCTGCACGACGTGCTCGTTGCTGTTAAATACACAGACGCGCACGGGCATGGATTTCTACGTGCATAGTCTTCCATTAAACTGCGTTGCTTTTAGAAGCGTCAATTCAGTTGTTGCATATAGTTTAATGTCTTTATATCGGCATTATCAAAGTACATTATAACTCAAACTTGAGATTTTACTGGGGCACAGCAGATTTTCACTGGGGCGCGTGCCGCAGTAAAAGGGGTCTAGCAACGCACGCACCTGCCCTGAAGCGGCTTCATAGCTGCATCCATGTTTGCACGTCTCATTTCATGTGGTAATTTCACAAAAGTTGAAGACTCGTTCTCGCCCCCTACATTGCAATTCAACTAGGTATATGTCATCCGCGCTAAAATATCAAGGTGAAAGTCATCATATCTTACGTAGTTTAGACCCAGCTCCCAACCCAACTTTGAGAATAGATTAACGGTGATATTTTTTTTATCGCCTGATAAGAGTCTCACGTTAACGCAGCACGTTAACGCCAATAACGGCCCACCACTAATATATATATATATTTTTTTTTTTTTTACAGTTGTATTTCGAGAGCAGTTACAAACATATTTCTGCACAATGATTCAGAATACAGGTGAGTGAATCAAAGAAACAAAAAGAAAGACTTGAAGTGAGTTTGACTGAATCACACAGTCATTTTAGAAGTGAAACAAACACTTTCATTTAATGAATCTAAATCTGCTAAAAGCGAATGCATTTCTCTTAGGGATCCTGAATCTGGTGTCCAAATGATGCTCAAGTCTGATGAATCTGATTCACTGAATCAATCTGAATCTGAACAGATGAACGACTCAGTGTCCAGAGGATGATCAGGAACTTCCTGTAATTTTTATATATATATATTTACTCAATCTGAACGGGCTGGATGTCATGTATTAAATGTTTTCTGTGTAAACAAATTTTTCATTCACTGTAATGGTTTCTGGTTATATCCAATAAAATGTATCTTAAATAATAGGCCAATCTGTGTTAATGATGCAATTTTAAAATGATGCTTTCAAAAAAACAAGAAATGATTTGAACTCTGATCAGTTAGGATGATTGTGATTATTTTAAATGACACATTTGTGATTTCTGTAAAAAAAATAAAAAAAAAAAAAATCTGTGTGATGACATTGTTGCTTTATTAGTGAATGTCTCTGTAGAGACAAAAAAGGTGGTTCAGTGTATTCTCAGATTGGGACTGTTTTACTCTATAGTCTAAATCATGATTAAATGACGGTGGTTTTCTATAGGTTTCTACTAGCTTTTTTTTTTTTTTTTTTTTTTGTAGTCATGTGGAGAGATTGACAACATTGTGTTGGGACTCCATCAGTCAGTCATTTGTGTTGAGTTAGTTGAAAACGGAGGGTCTGTACTTCCCAGAAGCATTAGTCGCTTCAAACTCGGTACAGAGATCTCATCGTTGATTGCTCATGGACTTCTGCGCACTTTCTGTGTGTGTAAAACTTCTAAGGCTGCCATTTACCATTCTGTAAAGGCTACCATTCCATAAACATTTTGGGTAATATATGTTTGGGTTCACGCAGTATGTGTGAATCCGGTGATCCTCTGACTCATGCACGCAGGAGAAAAAAAAAAAAAAAAACACATTTGAACAAAATATGCAGGGTAAGCTCTGATGAAAGGGTATGGGGTATGCCCCAGGGCATTTACGCAATTGCCCATATATGGTTAATCCGCCTATCCATAAATGCGAAGATGACTGGTGTGGGGGAGTTATGTCCTCACCAATGTCAAAAAAAAAACCTATGCCCTGTTTTCATACAAACACTTTTCTGGTCTTCACATCCTGTCTGTGGACCCACTAAACATTAGATGTCTGACGGACGTCTAGATTATGTCAATATTCAAAAACGACGTACGTTGTTTGGACGTGTCTTTGCGCAGTGGGGAGTGACTTTTTTAATGCTTTGTTAAAATGTGTGCGTGAGAATCTACTTGTTTTTTATTGCAAACTTGCATCTATCCTGATGCAGCTGAAATGTAAAACACAGTGCGACCAGGAAATGTTAATGTGGTTGCGGGGAGCAGGGGCGCCGCTAAGGGGGGGTAAGTTAGGACAATTCTAAGGGCCCACGCCTTTTAGGGGCCCCCAGAGATCTGCTTTTGTGTGGTAGGGGGGGCCCAAACTCATATTTTGTCATAGGGCCCAAAATTGCGAGCGGCGCCCCTGGCGGGGAGTAGCAAAATCTTGATCCGTGGGCGGGTTCAAGTGCACCTGTCTGCAGCCTGCAGATCGAGGCGGGGCTGAATCTGGGGCGGGGCTGCACGTGTCGCCCCGCCCACATGCCTTATCATTGGTTGTAGGTAAATTAATGACGTCACGCAACATCCCTCCCACAACTCATCTCATTGGTTAGTGAAATGGATTGACGTCACTGCCACGATAAACAGAAAATGCAGTTGGAAACTTATGGATTATACGTTTTATATAAACGCTGAATCCTTTGCTTATTTATTCAGCTTTCAGATGTGTACAAATCTAAATTAAGTTTTTTAAAAACGTACGCTTATGACTGGTTTGTGGTCCAAGGTTACATACATTTACAAGCAAGACATCTTTCCGCTGTTTAGTTATCCCATTTCTGGCAATCCGTGACTATAAATCAAAATGTTAACCAGTGGTGTTTATTACAGCTTTTTTGATTATTGTCTTAATTGTTAATAAGAAACAAAAAATACTAATAATGCAGTAATTTCGAGAATATTTTCTAATCTTTGAAGTACATTAATTTCTCTAAGAACTTGAAATAACACCCTTTGACCCTTCCCGAAGTATATCTACTAAATTGAAACACATTTTCATTTCTTCTAATTTCGCTATTATTTGTCTTCTTTCAGTTTCATATTTCCTGCACTCTAATATGACGTGTTCCACTCTTTCTTCATGCCCGAAATATTCACATTTCCCTGTGCCATGTTTACCTATTTTCAGTAATGTTCCATTTAATCCCGTGTGTCCAAACCGAAGCCTTGATATTATTGTCTCTTCTCGCCTATTCCTCCATGTACACCCTATTTCTCCCACTCTCCTTTGAATCTTAAGAAAACATCGTCCTTTCCTATTTTCTTCCCATTGTTGTTGCCATTGTTTCTTTAATTTATTTTTAATAATACTCTTAATTTCTGTTCTACTTATACTAACTGTAAAATCAATTTGATTATTTTTGGTAACTTCCTTTGCTGTTTTATCTGCTATTTCATTTTTTTTGCATTATTTGAACAATTAACATTCAATTCATGATGCATTACAATCATAAACAATTACTCATTTTAACAAAAATAATAAAATAAACATAAATGTGAATTTTTTTTTTACAGTAATAAAAAAAATCAAGGGGATATACAAAATAATTATAACAAAGAGGAGGAGTTCAGTTTTGTTTTGTTTTTTTGATAGCTTTTTGCCTTGACAGTCCTTGAAGGGTTTTAAAATAATTTCTTAAGTCAATTTTTGAAATGAAAAATGCTGGGCTTAATTTCAGACCCTTTACATTTGTGTATGCAATACTTGCCTAATAATATAAGAAGATTTAACATAACATTGTGACTGTTATCCATGCCTTTTTTTATCACAAAAGAAAATAACATCTCTTTTACTTATATTAATTTTTGAACCACTCAACATTACAAATAAACATTCAAAGTCAAACCAGAAGTATTTCACATGTATACATTCAAAAACATTCAAATAAGGTGCAAAATAGACTCAGCAAAAAACACAAAATTCATATAAATTATTTTTGTATCTCTTGAGAAACAGGTTAGTTGGATAAATCATGTGTATAATTTTAAAGTTGGTTTCAGTAGGACTTTGTTGGTGACGCAATATTTGTTATTATAGGTCCTATATGTTGAAATGTTGCAGGACAATGAATCAAATATCTTAAAAGAGTATTATTGCATTTTTTTAAATCTTTTATATTAATACCATTTAGTAAAATCTCTTTTTTAAATGTTGATTGCTTGGATTCATTTCGACCTTGTAGAAGTCTCACAAATCCCGCTGGTATTGCATCAATTACAATACTATATTCACAAGGAGGAATTGGAATACCAAATTTCTTTAAAAATTCGCTATATGTAAGAAGATATCCTTCATTACTAATCAGCTGTGAAACCAACATAATACCATTTTCAATCCAATTAATATAAAAAATCGTTTTGTTCTTATATTTAACATATTTATAATTCCATATTATCTGTCTATGGGGAGAAAAATTGTGTTTGTATATGAGATTTTATCTGCTATTTCATTTCCCTTAACTCCATAATGTTTTTAACGTCATTATACTTTGCCACCAATGGGAGATAAGTTGTGGGAGTTACGTTATCTCGACATTATTAATTTAGCTACAACCAATGAGAAGGCATGTGGGCGGGGCGACACGTGCAGCCCCGCCCCAGATTCAGCCCCGCCTCGATCTGCAGGCTGCAGACAGGGGCTTCTCGGCGGGTTCGGGATATAAATCCGGGCGTCAAACACGCGCTTCAGTTCAGCACTTATCACCTCTCTGCTCTCATCATCTGCTTTCACCAAGGATCCGTTTAAGGTAAGAAAAGATCCAGTTTGTTTGTGAAACGTTTTTTTTTTCTCAGATTAGCAGGTTAATAAGCTACATCTTCATTTTCTAAACAATTTCTAAGGATTCTTGCAGGAAACATGAAATGTTTATTAATTCACTGACCGATGTTTAAAGATGTGTCAAAACAATTCATCTGTAACATTAAAAAAGTCCAGTCATTGTAGGTAGGCTATTTCAATGAACATTTCGATTAATTTTGAGGATCAAACAGGAGCGCAAAAGCATAAAGAATAAATGTATAGTGATAAGTTGTTTAGAATTACATCAAGGCTCATACGAGAAGATGCGCAGGATAGTGAGGGGAAAGACTTTCCCAGGACAAGATTTTTTGGAAACACCTTTGTTCTTCACATCTTGCTTAACTTTTTCTCTCTTGTCTGTCCAGCGCACAGGCAATACTGCTCGAAAACCAGCACAACACACGTCTGAACACACGACTAATGCCCTTTGCTGGCTCTGCAATGTATAGTGAAGCCAACTCTGAAACATCATACAGAACTACTAAAACTTGCTATAAGCTTGATTGAAACATATAAGTATCATCACATCGTTGCATCCTTAGATATCATTAGACCCTTCCCAAAAACATAAAAGTTTAATGTTTGTTGTTTGAAAACACTCTCTCTTCAGTTTTGAAACATGGACATCGTCAACATAAGCTGTTCAGAGATTCAGACTCCAGTGGGTTTTCTGTATGTGATCCTGCCAGTTATAATGAATCACACTAATAATCCTGACTGTGAGCAGAGCTGGCTATTAGAGGTGAGTGTGTTTCTGTCCTCAAACTACGCCATTATTCACACACTCAATATGATTCTCATCTGTTTATTTTTTTCAGGACGGGCATCTGATAGCAGATCCATCAGATCCTCAAAGACTGGTTGATCCTGCGATGGCTGTAGATTCTGATCGTCTCTTCACGTCTTCTTGTGTGAATCTGAAACATGAGATAATCTGTGATTCTACTGATGGAGTAAATCAGCTCATTCAATTGTTTTCATATTTAATCCTTCATGAACATTATAAATGCTGCTCTAATGCTTCTGTCTTTCATTTCAGTCTCATTACAGTCATGAGATCATGTTTAGAGGTGAGAGAAACACTTGATGTTTATGATGGACAGATGATGATCTTTACATGCAGAGTTCACACAGAAATCTCCTCATGATGCTCCTTACATTCCTTCTTCTGCAATTATTGCACATGTTCATGCATCTGAATCATCTACAGCTGAAATAGACTTTACTTCTGTGAATGTGTTTTTCAGTGAGGAATGAGACCAACAGCAGTGGGCCGATGCAAACTCCAGGATCACGTGAGTTCAGCTGACTGACACTCAACTCAAATCAGCACACTTTCTGAACCCAAAGACATTTTTAATATTTCAGTAGATCAGATTTTAACTTTTAATGTGGCGTCTATTGCTTTATTACTGTTTAGATCAGCTGTTGTGGCTTTTTGCTCTTTTTATCATTGTTCTTTTCATCGTGTTCTTGATCTGTTTCTTGCTGCGGAAAAAGAAACTCAGGCAAGTGATTTTTTTTTTTTTTTTTTTTTTTTTTACGATGGTTAAAAACAAGTCTTAACATTTATCTGAATTAATAGAGAATACTTTGATGAAAATAACAATATTTCATATTTATTTTATCAGACGTTTTGGAAGGGAAGCGCAGAACAGGTGAGTGAATAAAACCGAGAGAAAGTTCTGAATAAATCACATGATCATTTGAGAAACAGACAGATTAATGTTTAATGATCTCATGACTTCAACGGCTCCGTCTCCACATTATCAAACACTGAAAGAAGCTGCTCTCTTCATTCTCTTTTTATTTATTTATTTTTTTAAATGCATAGACCGATCAGTTTTACAGGTTCAGGGGATGATTCCTACCCAGCAAACACAGAGCGTTCCCATATGGCTCCCATTTGGTTATTTTTTTGGGAACCAAATGAGAAACCTACATTCCCTGTAGGTTCTCTTTTTTAGTAACATATAAAGAACGTTCATAGAATGTTCCCTGCAAGTTATTGTTAGGTTTTATTTGTATAACATACAGAGAATGTTCCCAGAACGTTTTTTTTATTTATTTTATTTTTTATTGTTTTTCATCTTCTTGTAATTGATGCCCCTAGATAAATGTATTTTTACTTTATTTTTTAAATAAATACCATTACCATAGTGGTCTGGTCTTTATAGGGTGTTTTTGAATGTTTTTCTAAACATTTGTTTCAAATTTATTTGGTTCTGCAGTCATGCACTTTGGACTCAGTGAAAAGTGCTTTATTAGGGTGTGCCTTGAGTGAAGTAGCCCCTTTGTACCATATAATTAATCTCAAAACTATCACAAAAAATTGAGTATCTTGGGGATGATCAAGGGGCATAAGGAAAATTACAGACCCGGCCCTTCGGCGGAGGCTGCTGTTTGTGTGTTTGTTTGGAAATACTATGACTATAATAATGAAAGTATCAAAGCATACTTTGTATATTTTGGGACAATTTAAACTTTTAAATTGTAAAATCTTCTGCATCAATTGCAATTAAACATATATCAAATGTGCCATGGTCAGAATAAGTGAAGCACACCTGATGGCAAAGTGACTGTTTGCTCCTGAAGTGCTGTTCTGTCAAACAAAACGTGGGAGGAATGATCATTTCCCAGCACACCCTCAGGATCTTTCTCTGTCTACATACTGACACAATGAGTCCCCGCCTGTTTTGACATGAAGACAGCAGTATCTGATGTTGGCGTTTACACCGGGGGAACTTCCTTTACTAGCAAGCACAAGTCCTGAATCTGAAATAGACACATAATCAAAAATAATAAGGAAACAAGGAGACAACACTGACATACACCAACATTAAAAAAGCATGATTTGACCAAGAATTTATCACGTTTTATTTCAGTAACATTACATTTATTCATTTGGCTGATGCTATAAAAACATAGTTTTTATAGTTTCCAGGGTTTTATATTTTCATAGAAACATAGATATAGTGAAATATGATATATTGGCCTTAACTCTGTCACTAATTAATCTTGTGACAATAACATAATGGATTGCACATTGTAAGTAATATAACCAGACTTTTTGATAACTTTTGACCCAACTTGTTTATCACATTGATTTACACAAGATAGTCTTGTACCATATTGACATTAAACGACAAAGAAAATATATATTTAATTCCTTGTGATTAGCAACAAGTGCATTAAACATTACATTACGTCAATTGTTCTCAAATTGCGGTTGAGAATAAATTAGTAATTTTTGTGAATAATAATGCAATCATGTTTTCAATGAAAAAGTAACCGTAGTAATAATAATGTAAAGTAATAATGCATTACAAGTAATACAATCAGATTACTTTTTCAAGAAATGCATTACATTTTAATTTACAATAAAAAATATATATATTTTTTTTAAATAGGTAATGCCAGTTACATTGTTTTCCTATTTATTGACTGACAGCTCTCTTGTCCCCATGTTTAGCAAAATCGTGAGTAAGAGCAGAGGTTTTAAATATTTAAAGATAAAGAACACAAATAGCCTTTGTTTATTTAATCCCATTTTATCAACCAGTGTCTTTGCTTTCTGACCTTCCATGATCCAGTTCAACCATACTAAGCAGCAAAAATTACTTTAGATAAAATAACATTTGTGCTTCATCTTCTTTATTGTTGAAGAGTGTTGAACTTTCCTCAAAGGGCTCTTACATTAGCCAGAAATAACGTTTTATATTAAAAACAAACAAGCAAGCCCTTCCAAGATTTAAAAAGTAACGCAATGCATTACTTTCCATAAAAAGTAACTACGCAATGTAAGTGGTTACCTTTTTTTAAATGAGTAATGCAATAGTGTACACTCTTAAAAATAAAGGTGCTTTAAAAAGTTTTTCAAGCGATACCATTTATTTTTTTTTTTTTGCTTCCATAAAGAACGTACTAGGTTACTTTCGTAACCTCGGTTCCCTGAGATACGGGAACGAGTACTGCGTCGTAAGACGCTTATGGGGAAAAGCTCCTTTTTCTCCTGAGACTGAAGTATTTCAATAACGCAGTGTAACTGCACGACCATTGGTTTGTGCAGTGAGATGAAAACAAACCAATGGCTCGGCAGCGGAGCTGCACGAGCCTGTGGCAATGATTCGCGCCCGAACGCGCCAAAAGGGGCGGAGAATTCGGCTATATAAGCGTGCATTTTGCCACAGGATCTCAGGTTCTTCGACTGAAGCGACGACTGAGTCGTGCAGCTACTTAGCAACGGCAAGCAACGCAGTACTCGTTCCCGTATCTCAGGGAACCGAGGTTACGAAAGTAACCGAGTACGTTCCCTGTCGATACTACACTCGTACTGCGTCGTAAGACGCTTATGGGGAACCAGTACAATCCCGCCGTTGCTAAGGTAGAGGAACGACTGTATGGCCCTAGCACAGAATGGGCTAGTAGGAGCCAATTTGCTCAATAGGATAACCTAATGAACATTCCGTTCCAAGGAAACGATACACTTGGAAACTCCCAGAGGCCAAGTGCATACATACCAATACTGGTAACAGGATTCCTCATGCAGAAAGGACCCTAGTCTGCAAGACAGGGACATCTAGATTATAAAACCTAGCAAATGTAGACGGTGTGGCCCAGCCTGCCGCCGCACATATTTCTGCAATGGATACTCCGCTGGACCGGGCCCATGACGAGGCGACGCCTCTAGTCGAATGGGCTCTTACCCCCATGGGACATGGCAGACCCAAAGAAGAGTAAGCCAGCATTATAGCTTCCACTATCCACTTGGATAGTCTATGTTTTGTGACCGATAACCCCTTGTTGCGGCCTCCAAAACACACAAAGAGCTGTTCTGACTTCCTAAAAGAAGCCGAACGCTCCAAATAACACCTCAATGCTCTCACGGGGCAGAGGGGATTAAAGCCTTGGTCTTGCTCCGAGGGGGGAAGTGCCAAGAGAGAGATAACCTGGTCTCTAAACGGTGTTGAGAGACTCTTAGGTACATAGCCGCATCTCGGCTTCAGGATGACTTTAGAGTCATTTGGCCCGAATTCCAGGCATACAGGATTTATGGATAGAGCCTGTAGGTCGCCCATACGCTTGACTGATGCCAATGCTAGTAGCAGGGCAGTTTTTAGCGTTAGAGGTCGAAGGTCAACAGACTGCAGCGGCTCAAATGGAGGGCTCTTCAGAGCTCTCAGTACTGTGGGTAGGTCCCAAGTAGGAACTGTGACGGGGCGAGGAGGGTTGAGCCTTCTCGACCCCTTCAGAAAGCGAACGATCAGATCGTTCTTTCCCACAGACTGACCGTCCATAGGGACATGAAATGCCGCTATGGCCGCCACATAAACCCTGAGCGTGGAGGGAGAGCGTCCCTTGTCCAACAGCTCCTGAAGAAATGACAAAATCAATGATATGTCACACAAACTCGGGTCTGCACCGTGGGTGGAACACCAGGCGTAAAAGACAGACCACTTGAGTCCATAGAGTCGCCTGGTAGAGGGTGCTCTGGCCTCAGAAATAGTATTTAAAACGGTCTCGGGGAGATCTAAAGGCTCCCGTCGAGAGACCAGACGTGCAGCGCCCACAGTTCCGGTTGGGGGTGCCAAAGCGTTTTGTTCGCCTGCGTTAAGAGATCTCGTCTCAACGGAACAGGCCACGGTGCTGATGACAGCAGCCGGTGGAGATCTGGGAACCAATGTTGGTTCTGCCAGAAGGGGGCCACTAGCAGGATTTTGAGTCTCTGTTCCCTGACCCGCCTGACTACGTGTGGTATCAGGGCGATCTGGGGAAAAGCATATAACAGGAGATTGGGCCAGTCGTGGGCCAATGCATCCTGCTCCTTTGAAAAATAAATTGGGCAGTGACAATTGTCTTTTGAGGCGAACAGGTCTACCTGAGCCTTGCCAAAGACCGCCCATATTTCCTGAAAACCTGAGTTGGACGCATCTGTCGAGACCATCTTCCTTCTGCACGCCATGTCCAGGGGAACGCCCTGTTCCATCCAAGAAAAATTCTTCCAAGGAGTCAGAGCTGTGACACAGGTCTGATCTACCTTGATGCGCAGGCGTCCTAGACGCCAGGCCTGAGGAGGAACTTTCGGTTTCAACCAGTACTGCAGAGGGCGCATTTGAAGTAGGCCCAGCTGGAGTACTGGAGATGCAGAAGCCATAAGACCCAGCATCTTCTGAAAAGCTTTGAGAGGGCGAAGGGCTCCGATTTTGAAGGAGGCCGCGAGCTTTCGGATGGCTTGAGCTCGCTGCGGCGCAACCATTGCCTTCATTTGAATGGAGTCGAAAACTGCTCCCAGGAACGCAATACGTTGGCTGGGAGACAGAGTGCTCTTGGCAAAATTGACCCTGAGTCCTAGGCATTGTAAGTGGCTGAGGATCACGGATCTGTGATGTATTAGCTCGTTCTCTGACTGGGCCAGGATGAGCCAGTCGTCGAGGTAGTTCAAGACGCGGATTCCCTTCTGCCTCAGGGGGGAAAGAGCCGCGTCCATGCACTTCGTAAATGTGCGAGGAGCTAGAGACAGTCCGAACGGAAGGACTGTATATTGATAGGCCGCTCCCTCGAAGGCAAATCTCAAGAATTGCCTGTGGTGGGGGGCAATCTGGATGTGAAAGTATGCATCTTTCAGATCCAGCGAGCAAAGCCAGTCCTTTGTGCGTATGTGCGAAAGGATCTGTTTTAGCGTGAGCATTTTGAATGGCCGTCTCATGATGGCGCAATTCAAACGCCTGAGGTCGAGGATGGGCCTCAGACCGCCATCCTTTTTTGGGACGAGGAAGTAGCGGCTGTAAAAGCCTGACTCGCTCTGTGCTGGGGGAACCGTTTCCACGGCACCTTTTGCCAGCAGATTCCTCACCTCTGTACGCAAAACCTCTATGTTTTTGCTGTGAACTGAGGTGGAGACCACTCCGCGAAAGCGGGGTGGTCTTCGAGCGAACTGCAGTGTATAACCTCGTTCTATTATGCCCATAACCCATTTCGACACCCCGGGGATGGCTTTCCAAGCCTCGGTCCGTGTGCTGAGGGGTTGCATTGGTTTGAGCGGTTGGGTGCCGCTTAACAACTCTGGAAGAGGAAATTTGCTCTCTTTTTGAAAATGTTTGTTTTTTATTTTTTTATTTTTTATTTTTTTTCGCTATCACAGCGGTAAGCTGTAAGTGCGCTGACAGAAAGGGCCCGTGAGTTACAGCCAGTTTGTTTGGAAACATGCAGCGCTCTGAACCCGGAACAGAATGGGGTGTTTGGAGGCTGAAGAGAGACATCTTGGGGGCTGGTCCGGCTCTGGCGAGACTTGGCCCCTTCCTCTTCCTGTTTTTTAAATCAGGAAGACGCTGGAGGCGCCTGGTCCAACACGACCTTGGGTCGGGGTCCCTGACGTCTAGGGAAAGGGTAGCGTCTGGCCGAGCGGGAGCGATGACGTGGCTCCACCTGGGGGGCTGGCTGAGCAGCTGGCGGGGCGGTCTTTGCAGGCTGCTGAGTCGGCGCCGGTTTGGGGCGACTAGGAGCCGTTGCAGAGCTTGTGCGCTTTGGCAGGAAGTGTCGCATAGCCTGGGACGACTTCTGAGCGGCGGTGAAGCGCTCCACAAACCCCTCTACTGCTGGGCCGAACAGACCGGTAGGAGAGATGGGGGAGTTAAGGCGAGACACGGCAGGCAAAAACATCGTTTTTTTTTTATTGGTCAATTTTGAGATTTTTGGATATTTGTCTTCAATAACATGTCTTCTTTTAGACTTGTGGTGAAAAAAAGTCCGAAATACACATTTAGGTCTTTATTTTACTGCACTTTGTCTGTTTGCGTCTGTAGATTTCTCATAAATTCAACAAAAGTTGGCGTTCTAAATCAACATGCTGCTCCGCGATCTCTGCCTGTACCCAGTCATCACGTACACTGTTGGAAAGCTCTCTCTCTTCTGTACAATGCTGTCGGATCCAAATATGGTTATTTCCTTTTTATCAGCAACCAATCGTGAAAGTAAAAGAGGGGATTTAACTCTAAATGCGCAATCTCATTGGCTGAAGATAATTTCTGACAACGTGATTCGTTCAGAATCGTCACATGGTATGCTTTGACGCTTCATTGTTTGGTTTAGCTTTCAGCGGTATCTTTTGAGTGAATGAATGAAAATAACTTCGCGTCAGTCATCGAAAAGAGTACAGCAGTTGTCACTTGCAAGGGGGAAAAGGAAAATTAGTAATGGATTACTTAGTGAAGTGCCCGCGGGAAGCGCATCTGAACGTAAGCTGTCGATGGGAAACCAGGGTGGTTTAGATATAAGCCAATCTATAAATAAAGTGCACTCTACACAACAATGGCTGCTTGTTCATGTATTTGTGGTTCTCTGTGGTTAGTTGAAGGTCTCATTTGGAAATGTTGTTTTATTCAGTTTACATTGTTATAAATAATGACTTGGCCAGTTGTTTTGCTTGTTAGCAATGTTTTCATATAAAAATGTGTGGAATTTTTACAATATAAATCTTTAAAGCCCATTTTCTCAAAATGACTTTTCTCTCATACTCCAAGTCCGAAATCTCCACTTCAGTAGCACCTATATACACCAAACTTTACAGTCTTGTACCTAGTTATATTATGAAGACTATTACAGAGGGATTTGTAAATATATTATTCCTAGCCTGATTTATATAACATTTTATTCCAAAAAACATGGCGAAAATACATTTTTTAAGGCTATTGACAGTATATTCTGATTTACAGGATAACAAAAGTGGATATCCATAAATCCCTCTGTAATTTTTTCCCCATCTAATATGTGAACACAATGAAAAAAGAATTTTGAACCTGGCTTTATCCAATTCTGAGATTTCGTTTTTTAAAATATAGGCAAATTAGCGCATATTTACTTAGATAATGCCTAATTTGCATATTTAAACATAAAATTACAGAAACTCTGTAATACATTTTTTTCTCATCTTAATGTAGGTAATCAACTGGGAAAGTTTCATGGTGATATCTGCTAGTTAAAAATTTTACCCTATTCACCTGTAGTGTCTCGCCTTAAGGAAGGCGACCTTGTCAGCGTCCTTGATCTCCGTTAGGTTTAGCCACAGGTGGCGCTCCAGCACCACCAAGCTGGCCATCGATCTGCCAATCGCCTGTGCCGTCATCTTAGTAGCACGCAATGCCAGGTCGGTCGCGCTGCGTAGTTCACGGAACGCAGCGTCGTCCATGCCAGCCTCATCCATACTGCGGAGGAGTTTTGCTTGATAGACTTGGAGGACCGCCATTGAGTGCAGCGCTGATGCTGCCTGTCCAGCCGAAGAATAAGCACACCCAGCGAGAGCTGAAGTAGTTCTGCATGGCTTGGACGGGTGAGTAGCCTTTGCCTTCCAGCCGATGGCAGTGGGCGGGCACAGATGCGCGGCCACAGTCTCATCTAGGGGGGGCAACTTGTCGTATCCTTTCTCTTCAGCGCCGTCAACCGTCGTGAGGGCGGAGGAAGAAGAGGTACGAAGGCGGGCGGAGTACGGAGCGCGCCAGGATTTAGAGATCTCACCGTGAACTTCCGGGAAGAACGGTGAAGCTCGCTGACGAGGGGCTTGGCGGCGCCCCGGCAGGAACCACTCATCCAAACGACTCCGTGCAGGCTCCTCAGGAGGAGACCAATCCAGTCCCAGCTCTTCAACAGCCTTAGATAGAACGCGGAAGAGTTCGGCGTCCATACCAGCGCTGGCGGTGCTGGGTTGAGCAGATGGACAGGGGGCGGGGTCTTGCGGCGAGCCCGACAGATCCTCTCCATCAGATGCAGCCAGAGACATGCTGTCATCCATGGCTTCCTCCTCACTCACTCCAAAAGAAACCAGATCGCTCGCGGCAGCCGAGGGATTTTGGTCTGGATGAGTGAAGAGAACAGGAGATTCCTCTTCATGTGGTGAAGGTGAGGCACGCGGGGGATCAGCCGGCGTGAGCTCACCAATCACCGTGCGCCGAGTCGCTCTGCCCCGCTGCTTTTTCTTCACAGGCTCTTGTGAAGAAGAAAGCGGGAGGGCGCGAGGGGCGGGGTCGCTTTCTGAAAAGAAAGCTAGCCGCGAGCGCAAAGAGGAGAGACTCATGTCCCCGCAGTGGGAACAATCCGTCTCAGTGAGCGCGGCTTCGGCATGGGCGGAGCCCAAGCACGAGACGCACTCAGCGTGACCGTCAACAGCGTGCAGAGGGGCTCTGCACGAGCAACAGAAACGCCGTGGCATTTGAAACAACACCAGTTGAAATTTGCTCTTTGGAAATATGCTCTTTTCTATCGCCGGATCGCGGCAGGGAATCGCGGCAGCTGCTTGAAGCGTCAAACGACGAGCAGGCGGATCCGCTGCGAGGCTCTTCAACGGCGAGAGGCTTCTTTCTCGAGCGAAGGTCAGTCAATGTCAGCGAAGATGTGATGTCGTCGCTGAAGGAGAAGGATCTGAGATCCTGTGGCAAAATGCACGCTTATATAGCCGAATTCTCCGCCCCTTTTGGCACATTCGGGCACGAATCATTGCCACAGGCTCGTGCAGCTCCACTGCCAAGCCATTGGTTTGTTTTCATCTCACTGCACAAACCAATGGTCGTGCAGTTACACTGCGTTATTGAAATACTTCAGTCTCAGGAGAAAAAGGAGCTTTTCCCCATAAGCGTCTTACGACGCAGTACGAGTGTAGTATCGACAGGGAACAATCTCTTTCTTAGGGTTTTTCTATGGCATTGTGAAGCACCATTTTTAATGCATTGTAATGCATTACTATTAAAAGTAACTTTCCCAAACAATACTTTTTTTTTCTACGTAATCCAGATTACATGCAATCATTTACAACACTACCTGCAATTAAAGCTTCAAGAAATGACATGACTATCGTAAATATTTTTTTAAGGGCAAGTACGAATAAAGTAAAACAGACACAAGTATATTTGGTGGTGGCATCACAATAACATTTCTGTATGACAATCCAAATTGTATATTACAGTGACATATTTTTTGATGCACTCCTAAAAATAAAGTTTTTCTTTTTTTTTAATGGCATTAATGGTTCCATAAAGAATCTTTATCATCCATGGAACCTTTTCACTCCACAAAAGTTTCTTTACAGTGGAAAAACATTCTGTAGATGATCAAAATCTTCACACTTAAAGGTTCTTTGGAGAAACAAAACTGATTCTTCTGTGGCATGACTGTGAAAACCTATATTTTGAAATCTACATTTTTAACTGTGTGGTCTAAAAAAAAAAAGTGTATACATTTATTCATTCTGTCATTCTGCCATCTGTAAGTTTGTTTTTGGTTTCAAACAGTTGTTGTATTTCATCATTAGGTATTTTATTATTCCCGTATAACAAGTCAAGATCTGTCTTGCACAATGTTGAGTGAAAGTATTGCTCATCATATTTTGCTGGAGGGAAATAGGTGAAGCTATAAGTGTAGTTATACGTCAGAGACACTGATAAAAATAGAAATCATATAGAAAGTCAACCTAATTATAAACAGGATCAAGTGAAAGTTATGGTCAAAGAGTTTCTATATCATCAATTGTGTAACTGTCATTTTGTGCAACTGGCTTAATGATTAGCAACTGTTATGTATGTGATATTGCCCATATTCCCTGTAGGTAACACCACATGCTTTTCATTTTTAGTTTTCTTTGACCTTGCATGCATAGCTGAATAATGACATAGATAACCAATATTCAGTAGGCTACTATACTTACATTACATGCAGTAAACTATTCACTTTACTATAGCGATTACTATACTTTTATGTAAAGTGTTTACAATAAACCTTTTTTTGCAACTACATGTTCTGAATGCTGTTTTTTAAGTACTTTGTTATTTTAGAATATGTGATCCTGGACCACAAAACCACTCTTAAGTAGTGTGGGCATATTTGTAGCATTAGCCAACAATACATTGTTTGGGTCCAAATTACTGAGAAAAATCATTAGTAAAGATAATGTTCCATGCATATATTTTGTAAAAATTATACCATAAATATATCAAAACTTAATTCTTGATTAGTAATATGCATTGCTAAGAACTTCACTTGGACATCTTTAAAGGCGATTTTCTTAATATTTAGATTTTTTTGCCACCCTAAGGTTCCATATTTTCAAACAGTATCTCGACCAAAAGTTGTCCTATCCATTCATCAATGGAAATAGCTTCTTTCTTTTTTTTTTTTTTAAAGACCCATATTATGCCTGTTTTTGTGGTCCAGGGTCACACATATCGATGGTAAATGAAACGAGACAGGCTGTGAAGTGTCTGATATCGGGGACGATTCTTTGCTGAGACCAATCAACATTCAACACATACAACAGAAAAGGATCGGAATTTCTTTGACTACAGGAAGTTTCTTCTATGTAAAAAGCTCCCATTCATTGGTCGTATATCCACCTCGTGTGGGCTTTTGCTATTCTCGTGAAGGGTTTCCCCAACTCAGAAGCTGCTGTAGCGCTTTTCCAAATAAAGTAGTTCATGCAACATTTGCTCCACTCACAACAGCAAAGCACCCGCTAAAGGTATGAAACTTATTTAGTATAAACTGCATGTTTAGATACGGTTTGACAGTGAACCAGTTTTTTTTTTTTTTTTTTTGCAGGAAAAGAAGGGCATGTTAATGTAAAATGTTTATTACGACAAACAACATGATCGACTCTATTGACTCCATGCAATTCTAAAAAATTTAAATGTCATTAACTTTATCAAAGTGTTTTCATAATTAAATTTGTCGCCGGTCAAAACGGGTTATCATCAGCGGTTTCTCTTTCTATTGAGGGAAACTGCATTTTTACATCGCAAACGTGTGGACACAGTGTACATTAAATGAGAAATGCATGAGTTAACGCGTTCGCGAGTTGAACATTCCGCGGAGACGCGCTTTTGCCCGAAAATAGCGTGCGTCCCAATCATCTATCAGCGTCGCCCTGGAAACCAAGGACGGACAGCTGGAAGAGCAAGTCAGAAGCCAAGCGATCAAGCGAAAACATGCCGGGAGGTTGTCGCTTCAGTCCGCGATGGCTTGAAAACGACAAATACGAATTATGTTTAAAATTAGTAGTCGGAGCTCGGCTATTGTGTTTTCCTGTCGGGCTACCAAAATGTTTCACCAGCCTTCCCGACGGACTATCGTAAAGTAGAGGGCTCCTGCGGGTTCTAAACTCCTCAATTTAGTTGTATCAAATTTAAGGCCATAAAAAGTTTTAAATACGTTAAATAGAATAAGAAAATGCTTAAATATAATTTTAAGAGGTCTCAGTTGGGGACGGAAAGACGAGAATCGCGATAGGGCTGGATAAAACTTCAAAAGGCAATGATGTCATTGAATAAATATGCGCGCTGCAAGTTTCAAAAAAGTCAAAACGCAGCACGGATGTCAATTTGCAAATTTTCAGATGTTTATAGTCAGATTATTGCAAATATCGACCCACGTTTTTATGCAACAAACACATAGAGTTGTAAATGTGAAACAAATTAATGTGCTTTCTAAAAATCGAAACAATTAAGACAGTAATATTTATGTTTTAAATAAATATAATCAAATATTTACTTGATTTATCCCTTTTAAATGTATAAAGGCTGAAATGCCATTGTATAAGACGTTTTGTTTTTGAAAAAATCTGAATTATAGCCTAAGTCATGTCATTTTATGGCTTAATACAGTATGTTACATTGTCCAACCCCACTCATACTGTGTTCATTTTACTTGTGCAGCTCTTAAAAAGGGTCATACATTGCCCTAAATTGATATTTTAAAATTCTGCACTTGCACTGTAAATAGTGAAAAAAAAAAAAAAAAAATTCTTCATATTTGTTTGTTTGTGTATTAAAAATATTTTTGATTGCCATTTAGACTCCTATCTGATTTTCTATATTTAAAAATATTGTCTTTTTTTTATTTGGGCTAGTTAAATTAATGTTATAATTAATTTTATAGCTTCTTTTTGACCACCTTTTAGTACTTTTAGGCTAAAATGTGAAATGTATTTGTGAAAAACTTGTTTTTGAACTGCAAGTTTTAGAATTTTAGTTTAGTATCGTTTTTTACAGTCATTTTATACCAGTCATTAATATGTTACCATAGACATTGCCCTACCCCACTCATTTAGTATTACTTTTATTTGTGCAGGTCTTAAAAAATACAAAAATAAAAATACTGGAGATACTCTGTAAATTATATTAATTAAATATTTTAAATTATATAATTTGCATACTGTATGTTGGCTATTTATATTAGGCAATGTTATATGCAATCCAGACAGTTGTTTTTTAATAGCACAATAACATCAGTTTTAAAATGAAGAACTCATGTATGTGAACATGTCATTTACCACAGTGCTGGAAAATCTTGAAAATGCACCTTGAAAGTGCTTGAATTTGACGTGTGAATGGTTAAATAAACTGTTGGTCATAACCTTGTTATTTAGTTTTCGGTCCAAATTTGTTGGTTTGTTAAAAAAGAAGAGATACTTGGATTTAAAGGGACTTTTGTTGCTTTACTTGCACTAAAATTATTGAATTTGTTTTCATGTCTCCTCCAAGATATTTGAATACTTTAAAAGGTAATTTTGTTGCTCTTGTTGCACTGAATACTGTGTTTTATTTTATTCATTTTGAAGATATTTGTTGGTGATTTAAAGTGGTTTCTGTATATTTATTATGTGTTTTTTACTTAAGGAAACTTGATCCACTGAGACTTTGTATCCATATTCAGTCTGCATTGTTTGTCATGCTTTGTAAATTAAACTTGGCATAGACTTAAACTTGCTACAGGTTTGCATAGAACTCAGTAAAGAGAAGTTAAATATACCATACCATCTAATTAAATCTGACTTTCCAATCCAGATATCAGGTTCAAGTCAATCACACATCAGCTTTTATTTAATTTTTATAGGACAATGTAAAAATGTGCACCCTGGTGTATACACCGAATAAGAATAGTGTTCCTTGAATCCACAAAAAAAACATGCAAGGATGCTTGCTCCAGTGTTGCCACCCCTCATAATTTTCATGCCACCCCCTTGCCACCCCATGAATAATTTTCTAGATCCGCCCCTGCTGGAGTGAGACCAAACGATACGACATTCATTAAAAAGGTAAGGTCGGAATTCCCATCACTACAGGAAGTTTCGTCTATATGTAAAACAAATCAGAAAAGCTCCCTCTCATTGGTCGTATCCACCTCATGTTGTCGTTTGGCTCCGCCTTCTGTTATTCTTGTGAAGGGTTTCCCCGGCGCTTGTGCTTCACTCTGAAGTTCCTGGATTAAGCGCTTTTCCAAATCTTGTAGTTCAAAAGAAATTTCATTTAACTTTTGCTCCACTTACACAGGCAAAGCATCAACTAAAGGTATGGAACTTATTTACTATAAATTGCATGTTTAAATACAGTTTGACAGTGAACAGTTTATATAGCCTAACAGGTTTTTATGCTCTCAAAACAGTCCGTAGCAATATTTTCTATTGGGAAATAATGGCTTATTAATGTAAAATGTTTATAAACAACATGATCGTACTCTACTGACTGCATGCAATTCTACAATTATTAAATGTCATTAACTTTATCAAAGTGTTTGCATAATTAAATTTGTCGCCGGTCAAAACGCGTTATCACTCGATCATCAGTGGTATACGGCGGTTTCTCTTTCCACTGAAGGAAACTGCAATTTTACATTACAAATGTGTGGACACGTTGTACATTAACAGAGAGATGCATGAGTTAACGCGTTCGTGAGTTGAACATTCCGCGGCGACGCGCTTTTGCCCGTTTCATATAGCGCGTTTTATAGCGCGGATGACAGATGAGTTCACAATGTGTTTTTCTTTGTCTGAAAGTAGTTACCGCTTTCAGCTAACGTAGTTATGTCAGTGAACCTCAGCTTTTCACACAAACAGGCACAAACCCACTGCATGCTAGAAAGTGAGTGCAACTCTCGTGGTTTTCAAATTATTCGTTAGAATACACATTCACACAATTCCAATAACGAGTCAGATTCAGTTCCTCGAAAGTGCATGAAGATGAAGTCCTGTGGTTGAGTGATTCTCTGTGGTCGGTGGTTTCACATCAGAGTATGTGAGCCAAGCAGAGGGGTGTGACGCTCAGTTCAATATTCCGCTCTGTCCGCATGCGCTCCGGTAGCCTAGTCTCAGCCTCAGACGTAACGCCCATGGACCGTTGGCTAAATTTAGCCGTCAGTCTGAAGATCTGGCTACGCGAGACTACCAGCCTGTGTCTGTGTATGTTTTTTTTTTTTTTTTCTTTCTTTCTCTGTTAATAATGAAATATTTGAATAAATGTCTAAATTAAAGCAGTAGTCCGATAAGTAACAGTTATGTTTAGGCCTGGTGACGTTCAGCGTGTAGGCTACTTTGTAAAAATACTTTTAGTAATTTAATTGTTTTAAATTAAAATTATTAATTTAAAAACATGTCCTGTTTTTGAGCACTTGGCAAACCCAAACTGAAAAAGTATAGCTATTTAATTTTAATTGGTCCATGAAAACAGCTTAAGTTATGTGCAACAAAACACGCACACAAGAATAAATGCACATAGAATTGCACAAAATACACATTGCTTATCAGGCCCATAAAAAGCACACACAAGATGAAATGCTCTTAACAATTAATTATTTAGTGGAAGCACACTTTCTAACATTAAAATAGACCAAACCTGCGGGGAAATGCGGTCTGTTAAAACGTCTGTCAATCTTTACAGGATTTTATTTAATTGGATTTCGTCTACTTTTAGAAACATTAGACAAACTATTGCTTATTCCACAGTAGGGATGTTCATTTCGGTTATTTTTCGACGTAACAGATTATTAACCGTTAACCCACAAGATTATTTTAAATTCAAAAGATGTGTCTGTGTCCTGTTAAAATGCCAACATTTGTTTTCCAGGGATTATTTTACACGACCAAAACGCAGAAAACAACAGAAGTGGATTCACTTGCTCACATCAGATTCAGAGCACACACCTGCAGCGCTTCTGCGAGCGGAGAAAAACATCAGGGAAAAAATTAAGAAGTTAAAGAAATCAAGTGATTGTGCTGAGCCATACTCACGCACACAGTTAAGCATTGCTAACTTGACAATGCAGACTTTTCATTATCATAATCAAATACAAAATGCGAGTGAGGTAGCCTACAATACCAGGTTTATATAATAAACAATATTTATTCATTCAAGTACATCTCTAATACGAAAACATTTGTGTTGAATGAGAGACTCGACGTTATAGTTTCAGTTTCGGTTTAGCCTAAATGAATTCGTTTTGGCTTGTAGTTTATATAGCATCTTATATTTTTTATTCTTATTCTTTTCTGAATTCTGTTAAACTGAAAGGATTTGTTGTGGTGGGAGGGTACCAAAGGCCTAGCCACGTTTTTTACTGTGTAGGAAGGGCGCAACAAGAAGTATAATTCAATGCAAAGTTCTAACACATATGCACACACTAGGTAACCTTAAACCTTGAGGAACACTCAAACCAAACCAACTAATACAGACAGGTTAATGAGACATAGACAGGTGCAGGGAATAACACTAATGAAAGGAAGACCAAATATGGGTATACGGGAGAAACCACGACAGACAGAATGATGGGGATGTTACACATTTTTGTAAACATTTCGTCTGCATTAGGCGTCTTCTAGGCCTACACGATTTATCTTTTTTTCTCTTAAAAATGCAGTTTGATATTTTTACCATGCAGAAAATGTTTTAAAATATACTAATATAAATTACTGAAAAATAGGTTAAAGGTTTTCGAGCTAGCAAATTACCAAAGGGCATTTTGGGTATGTTCCCCACTCACATGCTCTGTTTCACATACAGTATATTGTCAATTGAATACAATTCAAATATGAAATTGCTTTTCAAAGATTTTATCAGCAAAACTGGTCTAATTACTGTTATTTCTGTTATTACAACGGCGCCCTCTGCTGCACTTTTATATAAAAATACCTACGTAATTGTTGCATTTTATAATGTCATATTTCTTTTATATGTTTTATGTGAACAACAGAGTGGAATTTAAGTCGTTTGTTTTCCACGTTTTAGTGATGAGAATTCCTAGATTTGTTCTGCATTTAATGCATATGGATACACTTTACAAACATGTAAATATGTGTTGCTGATAAACACTTGACATGCACTCATTTGTTTTGTGGTTTAAAATTATTTTCCTTTTATTTCAGCCTTGAAACATGGACATCAATATAATGTGTGCTGAGATTCAGACTCCAGTGGGTTTTGTGTATGTGGTTCTGCCTGTTATAATCAATCACACCAATAATCCTGACTGTGAGCAGAGCTGGCATTTACAGGTGAGTGTGTTTCTAGAATTGCAAGTTTGTCTCTCACAATTTTGCCAAACTACACTGTTATCCACACTCACTCACACACACACACTGATAATCTGATGGTGTTTTATTTGTTCAGGATGGGACTGTGATAGCAGATCCATCATATCCTGAAAGACTGACTGATCCTGTTATTTCTGTCTCATCTGATCGTCTCGTCACGTCTCGCTGTGTGAATCTGAATCATGAGATCATCTGTGATGCTTCAGGAGTAAATCAGCTCAATATATCTCAACATTCATCCGTTTTATATTCATAAAATACATTTTTGAATTTTATAAATTGTGCTCTAATTAACCTTTCTTTCATTACAGTTCAGACTGGAGAGCATGTTCAGAGGTGAGAGAAACAGTAAAACACATCAGTGTGTCCTGACTGAGATCAAACTCTGTGTTGAACTGAATCTTCAGTGAATCTTCAAGGTAATGATGATGATTGTGAATGTGTTTTTCAGTGAGGAATCAAACTGCAGTGACTCCAAACTCAGGTGAGTTTCAGCTGATAAACCTCTGATTATTCACTAATAAAACACTGAACTCATTCACACTCAATACACTTTCAATGATTTCTCTCATATCGGCTCATATTTGTGATCATTGTGTTTTTAAAGACGTTCTGAAAGAAGCATCTCTCCAGCACTCAGGTACAACATTCACAGCTTTAAACCTCTTTCTAATATTGATTAATCATTATAGATCAGCTGATTTGATATTTGATCACTTGTTTAGATCAGCTGTGGTGGCTTCTGCCTGTTTTCATCATCATTTTTCTGGCATTTCTCTGTTTCTTGCTGCGTAAAAGGATCTTCAGGTGAGACTGATCTCAAAAATCACCAATTCAATTTCTATTCAGTTGAATTTACCTTCTTTTCACTAAATCACATGAACAGTTAAGATCTGAAACAGATGGATGTTGAGATATTTGCTGTATAAAGCATCATGTTCTGCATCTATAGGACTCTGAAGAAGGTCAGATCTGATGATCCTCATGCAGTGCAGGAATCTGAGCAGATAAAAGCTCTTGTGATTGAGGTCTGAATCAATATCCACCAACCTCGATGCCGTCTGCTGAAGACATCCAAACCAATTCACAGCCTTAAAACCCAAAGCACATACCACAAACAGTTACTCTATTCTACATTTTATTTCTGCTTTTCCTGGTCTAGCTTTGTAATGAACCTGTCAATTTGGATCAAAAGTGTTTGCTAAATGTGTAAATGCAAATGAAAACGGTTCATTTTCAATGTTGTGTATTCCTTAGTTGGTTGTTTCTCGTGTATGCTGTGTAATGTACAGCTGAAATAATGAGAAGGTATAGTGTACTCTAATATATATATATATATATATATATATATATATATATATATATATATATATATATATATATATATATATATATTAAAGTATCCTTACTTTTACTCTTACTGTTTATAAACACATTTTATGTCATTTGATCTTGGTAGATCAGGTTTTTGCCTCACTGAAATTTTATTGTTGTGTCACAAATGCATCATTTTCAAGTTCATGTTTTAGCCTCTCAGCGGCTTTTGACAATGAAAGAGTAGTTTCTACAATATTATTAAATATTAGAAAGAAGATATCTATGTAGGAAGTGAACAGCTGGTGATTTATGTGAGGTGAAAAAATCAACTAAATCTGTGATTGGTGCAATTAAACAAAAGGTTAAATTAAAAAGAGACAGGTGAACAACGTGCCAATAACTGTCATGCCATTTAATTTTCCCATTCCTGACAATAAAAACGCCAGCATTTTATCCGTTTCTGTAGTTTCTGACACTGTAATGTGGTTTAATGGATGTTATTCACTGATTGTCCGGCAGGAGGCGCTTGATCGCCATTATTAGAGATTATAGAGACAAAATGAATAAAGTTTATTGTCCAAACTCTAATGATTCTCTCTGTTTTTGTGCTTTATATTGTGTTTCTCGTGTCTCGTGAGCTGTGGCTGTAAACACTAAACTGGACTTTCAGATCAATTCAGATGAATGTTTCATGCCGTTAGTTTTAGTTAATTTAGACCGTTCTTGCTCTAAGCTACAAAACAAATACTTAATACTTTTTTAAATTATAGTTATTATTAATGACTTTAGTCAGAATAGCAGCATACAGGAGTGTGTCGCCTCTTCTACAGATCACGTGATGACGGCGATGACGTCAGGTCATCTGAGAGGATTTAATCTTGTCAAACCGAAAGTAAAAAGTAAAACTGAGCGACCTTGAACAGCAGCTCGACTCTTGGTGAGATTAAGTTTCGAGCTCTTCTGTGTTTTATGCACAAATGTTGCTTTTTTCAGATATTACATGTGTTTTTATATTTTGCATGTATTTGTTTTCTTCTTGATGGACTCGCTGTGATCAGATTCAGTGAAAATGGAGACTGGACCCGAGGATTCCTGGATTCCTGGTAAGAAGCTGTCTGCTACACTGTTTAAGCTATAAGAAACTATTAGTTCGGATTGAATTGTGGTGTGGTTTTAGTTTCATTAGAGTCAATTGATTCCTCTGATTATCCTTATCTTTGCCTTATTTTTAAAAACATACTCCATATTTTCTGTCTCTTTCAGAGAAGTCAGAAATCAGCTCCAGACCAAATGATCCAGGGATCCGGATTCTTCTGATGGGAAAAAAACGCTGATCTAGAAACACTAAACTATGAGAAAATGGATTTTTGGTTTACATTCTGAATTTACGCTGCTTGTATACAGTAATTGAGATCAAGCCGCACAATATGATGTGCTCAGGAACTCCGTCAGTGCGCGAAGTCTTTTTCTCCGTCTATGCAGATGAGCATATGACGTCAGTGTGTGTGCATGCAAGAGCAACATTATTGTCCCTCACTTATTCTGACCCAGGATCCGCTAGAAGGTATGCGCTTTGGCAATTGCTTTTAATTGAATATACTTTTATCACGCTGAACTGTGCACCGGTTGTCTATTGATTGTGATTTTTTATTTACTTAATATAATTATTACTACTATTTTTAATTAGCATGGTTTGGATAGCCTTCTGTCACAAACAGTTGGAAAAGGTCAGCGTCAGGATACTTTCTTATTAACAACTTTAAATATGGATTTAAATTGACAGCTTACTCTAATAAACTTATAACTGCTAAAAATCAGTGTTTGTGTTTCATCGCTGCTTTGTAAAGGGCAATTTACACCTTTAACACAAGCCCATGCATAACTCTAAAAACGTACTCAGCGTTCAATGATAAATGTTGATGTAATAATCCTAGGACAATAATACGATGAAGAAAAAAAAAGACAGCAGAGCCAATTGATAAGAGAACAATACATATTTTATTATTATTAATGTATTTATTTGTGTGCGATAAACGAAAAAAAAATAAAAAAAAAAAAATAAAAGGCTTCGGGTCAGAGATTCGGTCGCGCATTAGACTATGCATTAAGCCACCTGGTTGTGTAAAAGAAAAAAAAAAAAAAAAAAAAAAAAGCAAAGGGGGAGGAGTGCTACTGAAAACACATCCTTCTCATATGCGGAGATTGACCAAACTGCCTTAAAGCT
>NC_133361.1:6062978-6121317 GCF_049309525.1 Garra rufa
GTTATCATGTGCTGTAATCGCTTCAGAGCGCCAGTCAGTGCAGTGCTTTCCCCAGTCAGTCTAACCTGCTTATCTAGTTCTTCAGAGTCACTAGAAAGTTGCAGGAATGTGTGTTGAGTATTGGACTCTTCTGAGAATAAATCAGTCTTCTAGCGCCCTCTTTGGCCTGTTGTCCGCATTACCATGTCATAAAATAATCCCTCCATCGTGAGATGAAATAATATCAGATAGGCCTATATTGAAAGAGATGCATTGTATTTGTTTGTAACCACTAAAATGCAAAGTCTAAGAAGTGCCTAACAGGGTTTTGTTCTTTTTTTAATTTGTATTATGAACATCCCAGTTTTTCTTATCATTACATTGAAAGTCACTTCGACCTTCTGCTGTCAAGATCCAGAATGACAATACATATCATAGCTAACATTTCCAGTCCATGTGAATACACACTGCGTTATATTTCAAGTCATTGTGTGGGGATTGGGCTGAAATTATTATTTGTCCTTATTTGTTGGACTTTAATGCATCGTAATTTACATTATTTTTTTGAAATGATAAATTATAGAAGATGAGGATTTTAGCATTAAAATACACCACAAATACAATTTTTTAATAAAAATTTAACTTTGTTCTAAGGAAACTCTTGCAATAATGCAATAATTTGTTCTGTGGTTTAACAAGCATTTAATTTTTCAGCATTGAATTATGGACATCGTCAATATAACTTGTGCAGAGATTCAGACTCCAGTGGGGTTTGTGTTTGTGATTCTGCCTGTTATTATCATTCACTCCAATAATCCTGACTGTGAGCAGAGCTGGCATTCACAGGTGAGTGTCTTCCTGTCCTCAGACTACACCATTATGTTCACACACATGATCTGATGGGGTTTTATTTGTTCAGGATGGGACTCTGATAGCAGATCCATCAGATCCTCAAAGACTGATTGATCCTGTTATTTCTGTCTCATCTGATCATCTCGTCACGTCTCGCTGTGTGGATCTGAAACATGAGATCATCTGTGATTCTTCAGGAGTAAATCAACTCAATCTCTCTAAGCGTTCAGCTGTTAAATATTGATGTATTATTGTAAATGTTGCTTTTTTTTACTTTCAGTCTCATTACAGTCATGAGATCGTGTTCAGAGGTGAGAGAAACAGTAAAACACATCAGTGTGTCCTGATTGAGATCAAACTCTGTGTTGAACTGAATCTTCAGTAAATCTTCAAGTGAATGATGATGATTGTGAATGTGTTTTTCAGTGAGGAATCAAACTGCAGTGACTCCAAACTCAGGTGAGTTTTAGCTCTGATTATTTACTAATAAAACACTGAACATCTCATTCACACTCAATACACTTTCAATGATTTCTCTCATATCGACTCATATTAGTGATCACTGTGTTTTTAAAGATGTTCTGAATGAAGCATCTCTCCAGCACTCAGGTACAACATTCACAGCTTTAAACCTCTTTCTAATATCGATTAATCATTATAGATCAGCTGATTTGATATTTGATCACTTGTTTAGATCAGCTGTGGTGGCTTCTGCCTGTTTTCATCATCATTATCCTGGCATTTCTCTGTTTCTTGCTGCGTAAAAGGATCTTCAGGTGAGACTAATGTCATCAGTCACCAGTTCAGTTTCTTTTCAATTCAGTTTACTTTCTTTTCACTAAATCACTTGTTAAGATCTGAAACAGATGGATGTTGAGATATTTAATGTATGAATCATCATGTGCTGTATCTATAGGACACTGAAGAAGGTCAGATCTGATGATCCTCATGCAGTGCAGGAATCTGAGCAGATAAAAGCTCTTGCGATTGAGGTCTGAATCTACATCATGGGCCATTCTTCATATCTCAAACTCAAACCTTCACCGTCTCTATTCCTCTGATCCGCTGAAGACATCTGAACCAATCCACAACCTTAGGCACTTAGTTACAACAAACAACTTCTCTGCTCTTGTTTCCTGATTTAACTTTGAAATTAACCTGTCAATATGGATAAAATCATCTGCTAAATGAGTAAACATAAATGTTCATTTTTAATATTGTTAATTCACTAGTTTGTTGTTTCTTTTGTATGTTGTATAATGTACAGCTGAAATAATGAAAATAAAATAATTACATGATTTAAGTTTAGTATTCTTTCAAAAGTGACGAGTAATTCTCAATTTTTTAAACTATGTGCATAGTACCTTTGTTTTTAAATGATGGTTCACCTAAAAACAATCATTTTATCCTCATTTATTCATCACCTGTAAAATTTACTTTATTGTATGAAAGCTACAACTCGTTCCAACATTTTAGACAGGAAAGGAAGATTTGATAAAGGTTAATAGTTAATAAAATTGTTCAAATCTAAGTTGTGCTTCTGGAGAACCGGGGTAACAGCATAATTTTTTAGTCCTTAAATCCTTAGGGATTCATTCATTATGAAAAGCACTGCTGGGCACAAATGATCAAAATAAGACTTAAACCAGTAGGAAGGGGATCAATAGCTTTCAAACCTGAAACAACTGTTACGAGTGAGGCACAATCAGGCTGTAGAAAATTTGGAAAAAGGACACACTAAAACTCAGTAGCATGAGAAATAAAGGACATTTTTTCCAGTTGAGTTGGTAGAACAGTTTGCGAACGCTATTAGAGTTTCTTAAGGTTTAAATATAGATATTTTTGTACACAAACACATTGCTGCACATCGAAGGTATTTATAAACACCAGTTGTGTGGAGCACTTTTTATGATGGATTTATGCAGTTCATTTTGCTTCAAAATCTCAACCCCCATTCACTACGATTATAAAGCTTGGAAGGTCATTTTAATATAACTCCGAATGTGTTCTGGCAGGTGAGCAAGTAATGGGGTAGTTTTCATTTTTGGGTAAACAATCCCTTTAAACTCAAGTAGAAATGAGCAGAAATCGCTTACAACTAGCCCATTCTGTGTTTAACTTTAAAACTATGTTGCTGTTTTTTCTCACCAATATTTCACACTTTGAGTATTTCATTTTAATTTTTGAAATTGGAATGGCTTGAATGATTTTTGAAATTATGTTTGTTTCAATCATGTTCATAAGTGTTTGTAATCAATCAAATTGTAATTCGTGTTTGTATTTGGAAAGTTTGTAAATCTCCTGACTTAAGATCTAAAAGAAATTCAGCTTAAAACGAAAGTATACATTTAGTACCCTTTCCTTATATGCTTGACATTAGCCACTCCTCCATCACGTGACCGCTCCTCTCTGTTGTCCGTTTCCTGTACATCACTAAGGTGACTCGTTCTAAAGCAAGCTGGATTCAGACAAGAGTCCATAGGCTTTCATCAATTATTTTGGACAAGGATTCGTTTAAGGTATGAAATGTGTTTAATATGTTAATATTGTATGTCTTGTTTTCCACAGTTTGAATGTTTTACGCTTAGGCTATATTTCGGTCTTTGGCTTGTAATGAAGTTGTAAATGGTTCAATGTTCTCAATGACATCAGCTAAAAAAGAAATACTAAACATCTAAAACATCTATAAAAATAAAATAAGTCTTTCGTCGTCACATGATTGAGAGTTAAATTTATATTTCTTCCGCCTTGTCACTTCTGTTTCCGTATCTCCGCACTGTTGAGCTCCTATTAAGGACATTGAGGACAACACGCTCATTGTATTCTGGTCTTATAAAATACATAACTTAAATAAATAAAGAGCCCACTCAGTTTTTGTAGGCTACACCATAGAACATTCAAGAAAGCTTTTAGAAAACTGAAAGTGAAAGTCGTGACACGTCAAATATAAAGTACAGTAATTCCCAGCTGGCATTTTAACGTGGAGTCAGCGTTGAATCAACGTCACTACGTCAGGTGTCAGTGTTGGATAACCGTTGGATTTTGTTTAGATTTTGCAAATCTAAACAACAGTTAATTGATCAGCATTGTTTGAATGTTGGAACAACGTTATTTTTCTACTGATATATTTCAACAAAATGTTTAAAAGTCATGGTTGTAAAAATAATGTTGATTTGACGTACAACTCAAATTTTATTTATATTTCTTTGTTGAATCCATAGTTAGTTAACAACACCATTTCAACCATTTGGTATTCAACGTTGTTTTGACGTTGAATGAATGTTTTTTTCATAAACTGGCATTATTTCAACCACATTTAAACGTTTAAGGTCGGTCGAATGCCTGCTGGGATTATTTTATTTTTGTAGAGCCATAGTAGACATTATGCAAAAAGTGCAAGAGAGTGATTTTTGCCTTTATTGTGATTGAAACAAAACAGAAATGACTGAAAGTAAGGGGAAGGGATCAAGAAAGGTCCTCGAGTCGGGATTCGAACACGAGACGCCCAGGACTCAAAGGCGCTGTATGTCGGCGCGATGCACTGTACACAAGGCTATCGGCGTCGACTGTGTTACGTTTTTTTTTCTTTTTGCCTATTATCCACCACTTGGGTTGGGAATCGTTTGAATTTTATCGATTGCGATTGCAGTTCCAATTCTGCTTATGGATTCTGATTCTTATTGATTTTTTATTCCGATTCCAAAAAAAATAAAAAAAATAAAATAAAGTAAAAAAATAAAACATTAAAAAGATTTGTCAAACATGTTTATTCTGTCTTTTGCCTATGCTTAAAAAAACAACAACAACAACAACAAAAAAACTAGACATATAAATTTCAAACATTAAATTTTTAAAGACAAGTAATAAAATAGGAACGAACAAATCATTTAGCAATAGCATAGTTAAATAAAAGGGCCAGAAACATCCATTTTTGGTATTGCAAATGTCTTAAAATGTACTTATTTTTTAACTTTTAAACTTAGACCAAATTATTAGAACACATTTTTTACTTTATGGATATGCATAAATGACAGCTTGTCAGTCATGCACTGTAAAAAGTTTTCACCAGATTCAGCTTAACAACTTAAGTTCAGCAGCTGCCTTAACATTTAAAGTTAAATCAGCTTAAGACTACAAGTCATTTTAACATATTACAATAAAAATGAGTTGATTTAAATTAAAAATGTTAAGGCAGCTGCTAAACTGAAGTTTTTTAAGTTGAAACTGGTGTAAACTTCTTAAAGTGTGGCATAATTACTAAATTAACTAGTTTTATCCATTTGAACTCTAGTTTTTTACAATTCCCTAACAATAAAGTAGGTCACACCAGTGACATCAGCTAAAAGCTTCATGTGAAATCAGGAGATAAATTTGAAAATTTCTGATAATTGAAAAGAGACAGTGGACTTAACATGGGCCTGCCTTCATGGATCCCCAGGAAATAGGAAGGAGGAAGTCGAGTGATGCCATTTACATGATGTAGTTGATAGTTATGAATAGACTTTTGTATTTGAAATGTTTAAAAATTCTGTTTTTGACCTTTAAAAAAAGCACAAAATGAATACTCTAAAACAACACAAAATAAAACAATTAATAAATGAATACACAAAACAAATTATACTGGAGCCTGACTGAGTAAGACAGAATTTCCAAACTGTTACTAATGTACAGCACAATTGACAATAGACAAGTGTCACTTAATAGAAAGTGAAAGAAAAAAGAAATGCAAAGCAGAAATTTTGACAACAACTACGGAATAATCAGGGTCAAACTGAGCAAAAAAATACAATAAACAAAGCAAATCATACAATAGCACAACCAAAACAAAGACCAATTACTCAAGCAAAATAAAGAGAAACAACCAAACTCCAAAACAAAAGAAATCACATCAACAAATGTACACACCGCTGGAGGCCAGGCCAGAGGCCAAGTGGTAAGATAATCAGGGCTAATGGCACAACCACCAGCTTTAGTGTGGAGAAAGGAACAAACAAGCTCATACACAGCAAATTTAAAATCAGCTTAAAACTACAAGTAATTTTAACTTATTACAATAAAATGAGTTGATTTAACGTGTGAGTTGAAATGACCTAAGTTGATTTAACTTTTATTTAACATTTTAAGGCAGCTGTTAAACTTAAGTTTTTAAGTTGAAACTGGTGAAAACGTTTTACAGTGTTGGGGGATAATGACAGCCTACATACCACTGTGAAGCCACAAACAAAATGCTATTCCAGCTACAATAAATAAATATGGTTAACTGATATGAACAAGCTCACTGCAACATTAGCCGAACAGCCAAAAAAATACATTTTAGGTGGTGTCAACCTCAAAACACAAGTTTTTTAGATTTATGGCTTGATTTGCTTATTTTGCATGGATGCCAGATGGATCACTTATTTGCTGCCAAATAATAGATTACAAGACCTATGCTGCCCTCCAAAGGCAAAGTGCAGTAAGTACGCCAGCAACTGGAAAAACAAAACAAAGCTGAAACAGGACAAAATTGAACCAGAAGACAAAGCCGTTGTCACAAAGTCCATTTTAAGCCTTAACTCAATTTTGACCAAATGTGTAGTTACTGTGCTTTGCCTTTGGAGGGCAGTATGTCTAAAACCTTCTTGTTTATTAAAAAAATAGAAGTTTTATGGTGATGGTGGTTTAACCTGGGTGAAAAAGATTGGTTTCAAAATGGCTTTGAAGAGCAAACAGTGCAGAACTTAATTATTGTAAGCATCATCATAATAATAATAATAATAAATCTGTATGTTCTCAATAAATTTAACAAACCTTGTAAAATAAATCAAATTGAATAAAAGTGAAAGGGCAACACAAACATATATAAAATTAAAGATCAACACAGAATGCAACACAAAAAAGTTGCAAGTTAAGACTTTGCGTCACTCCTGACATTTTGTGTTTTATTCTCACTACACAGCCTTTCATTAAAATGTATTTAGAACTAAACAATATGAAGCTAAAGTTTGTGAAAGTATAAACAGTCTTTTAATTTCAATCACAGGAGTGAAACAGACGATCAGGTTCAAGAATTACTGCAGAAGACTGAAGACAGGAAAACATGGAAAGTTATCACAAAAAAATGAAGAGGACTAGCAGCATGTTCAGTATTGTCAATTGTAAGTTGTCTTGTAATAAATTACTTAATTATTGCAGCAAACATAAGCACTATGTGTTTAAAAAAGCATTGATATTTGTCATATAGAGTATCTGCAAATTCCTTAACTGTGCATGTAAATTATGAAGGAAAAACTGAGATTGAGAATATTTGTAAGGGCTAAATGTTCATGCAGCTGGTAATTATCACAAATCAAATCCGGACTCTACATTCCCCACTTACTACACAGCTGCTATCAGATATACTGTATAAACAATAGAGAAAAGCATATTCTATAGCTCTGCCAATCCATCATTCAGACAGACTATGACATTTAATTATTTAGTGCATGTATGTGATCAGTGATTTGATCTTTCTGTTGTAGTTTCAGATAAAGATCCCAATAAGAGGATATGTGAGATCAGGATTGTGTTGCTGGGAAAAAGTGCCACTGGAAACACTATCCTGGGTGGAAATGTGTTTAAATCACCAATACAGTACGACTTCAGACTGATTGACGCACCTGGATTTTTTAGCGAAAAAATGTGTCAGAAGGAGATTCAAAATGAAGCTAGTTTCCCAGATTTTTGCAGTAAAATAGAGATGATGGTGAAAGAAAATGGAGGGAAGGACTTCACAAAATGTTGGGTTTACATGTTTTATGGGGACATTCCATAGGCGTAATGGTTTTTATACTGTACAAACCGTATTTTCTATGGCCCTACACCTACCCTACACCTAAACCTAGCCCTCACAGGAGATTGTGCACACTTTTACTTCCTCAAAAAAACTCATTGTGCATGATTTATAAGCCTGTTTCCTCATGGGGACCTCAGAAATGTCCCCACACGGTCAAAATTTACTGGTATTCCTATCCTTGTGGGGACATTTGGTCCCCATAATGTAATAAATACCAAGTACACACACACACACACACACACACACACACACACACACACACACACACACACACACTCATGATCTGATGTTGTTTTATTTGTTCAGGACGGTCATGTTATAGCAGTGCCATCAGGTCCTGAAAGACTGATTGATCCTGTTATTTCTGTCTCGTCTGATCGTCTCGTCACGTCTCGCTGTGTGAATCTGATTCATGAGATCATCTGTGATTCTTCAGATGGAGTAAGTCGACTCAATCTCTCTCAGCTTTCATCTGTTTAATAATAATGTATTATTATAAATGTTGCTTTTTTACTTTCAGTCTCATTACAGTCGTGAGATCATGTTCAGAGGTGAGAGAAACAGTAAAACACATCAGTGTGTCCTGATTGAGATCAAACTCTGTGTTGAACTGAATCTTCAGTGAATCTTCAAGTGAATGATGATGATTGTGAATGTGTTTTTCAGTGAGGAATCAAACTGCAGTGACTCCAAACTCAGGTGAGTTTCAGCTGATAAACCTCTGATTATTCACTAATAAAACACTACACATCTGATTCACACTCAATACACTTTCAATGATTTCTCTCATATCGACTCATATTTGTGATCATTGTGTTTTAAAGATGTTCTGAATGAAGCATCTCTCCAGCACTCAGGTACAACATTCACATCTTTAAACCTCTTTCTAATATTGATTAATCATTATAGATCAGCTGATTTGATATTTGATCACTTGTTTAGATCAGCTGTGGTGGCTTCTGCCTGTTTTCATCATCATTATCCTGGCATTTCTCTGTTTCTTACTGCGTAAAAGGATCCTCAGGTGAGACTAATCTCATAAGTCACCAGTTCAGTTTCTATTTAATTAAATTGACCCTTTTTACTAAATTGCATGAACAGTTAGGATCTAAAACAGATGGATGTTGAGATATTTGCTGTATGAATCTTCATGTGCTGCATCTATAGGACACAGAAGAAGGTCAGATCTGATGATCCTCATGCAGTGCAGGAAACTGAGCAGATAAAAGCTCTTGTGATTAAGGTTTGAATCAACATCACGGATCATTCTTCATGTCTCAAACTCAAACCTTCACCGTCTCTGTTCCTCTGATCCACTGAAGACATCTGAACCAATCCACAACCCAAAGAATCAAGGCACTTAGTTACAACAAACAAATATTATTTTTCTTTTCTGCTTCCTGATCTAGCTTTGTTATGAACCTGTCAATTTGAATCAAAGCATCTGCTAAATGAGTTGTTTATTCACTAGTTTGTTGTTTCTGGTGTATGTTGTGTAACATACAGCTGAAATAATAAAAATTTCAGTTTTCAGAATAGTATTTTTTCAAATGTAACCAGTACTGTTTTTATTAAACTCTTGCTATTTTTAAACTATGTGCATATTTGTTTTACTTTTAAATGATGGTTCACCCAAAAATAATCATTCTATCCTGATTTATTCATCCTCATGTTCAAACCTATAGGATTTACTTTCTAGTATAAAAGCTACAACTCGTTCTAACATTTTAGCCAGGAAAGAAAGATCGGATAAAGGTCAATAGTTATTAAAATTGTCCAGATCTAAGTTGTGCTTCTTAAGTACTGGGGTAACAAGTGAGACAAAATCGGGTGTAGAAAATGTGAAAAAAAGGACACATGTAATTTAACTCCACCTCCCTCATATAACCGCTCCTCTCCATCTGTTGTCTGCTTCCTCTGCTGACTCAGTCTAAAACCAGAAGGTTTCGACGAAAATCCTTACGATTTCATCAATTATTTTGGACAAGGATTCGCTTAAGGTACGAAATGTGTTTAATACATATTCAAGTATGTGTTTGTTTGTCTTGTTCTCAACAGTTTGAATGTTTTACGTTCCTATTTCGAACTTTGGCTTGCAATGAAGTTTAGCTCATTGTTCTTTGTAAGATTTCTGATCGTCTGATTTCAGCTGAAAAATAAATACGTTGACAAAAACCTCTTTAAAACGAATTAAGTCTTTCATATTCACACGATTGCGAGTTAAATTACCTTTTCTGTTTTTCCACTTTTGTTTCTGTATCTCCGAACACTACACTGTTCAAGGACATGCATTATATTCTGGCTTTTTGCCGAGTTTTGACTCCCTGCCAACATTTGACTGTCCTCCTGTGGATACACAGAATTTGCTGAATTTGTAAGAACGTAATGATTTGTTTTATATTTAAAAAGACAAATGACATAAGATAATACCCATTCTGTTTGCTGTGCATATCTTTTTGTCAGCATATTTTCCACCAAGTTACACCATAGTAAAGCGTCAACAGTGTTCGGTCTAGACGCTATATTCAGTTTGTGTAGTTAATATTATGTGCGTGCCTAATTTGCATTTTTTGCAGATATATTTAATAAATTAGGTACAATAAGTGTGATAGGCTGTGGGTATGTTGGCAAGGATACCATCAGTGTTGGGGGAAGTTTAAAAGTAATGTATTACAATATTGCGTTACTCCGTAAAAAGTAACTAATTACATGACCTCGTTACTTTTAATGGAAAGTTATGCATTACATTACTTTTGTGTTACTTTTTAAAGCTGGGCAGGGCTTGCTTGTTTCTTAATATAAAAATGTAGCCGGGGTCATGACAAGTTATAGCGTAAAAAGGCTAAAAACAGTCTTGTAATTTCAATCACAGGAGTGAAACAGACGATCAGGTTCAAGAATTACTGCAGAAGACTGAAGACAGGAAAACACTGGGAAATGGATAGCAGGGGAATGAAGAGGAGTAGCAGCATGTTCTCTATTGTCAATTGTAAGTTGTCTTGTTATAAATTACTTCATATCTGCAGGAAATATAAGTCAAGCACTGTGTTTAATAGAAGCACTGATATTTGTCATGTAGAGTATCTGCGAAGTCCTTAAATGTGCATGTAAATTAAAAAGGAAAAACTCAGTTTATTGAAAATAAGTATAAGGCATAAATGTACACGCAGGCATCATCATCACAAAACAAATCAGGACCCTGCATTTCCCACTTACTACACAGCTGCTATCAGATATACTGGATAAACAATAGGGAAAAATCATCTTAAGTAGCTTTGCCAGTCAGAGTATTTAGACAGACTATGTATTTAATTATTTAGTGCATGTATGTGGTCAGTGATTTGATCTTTCTGTTGCAGTTTCAGATAAAGATCCAGTTAAGAGGATATGTGGGATCAGCTGGAAAAAGCAAGACTGGAAACACTGTCCTTGGCAGAAATGTGTATGAATCGCAAATACAGTACAACTCTGAAACCAATGAGAGGATGAGAGGAAGATCAGAGGGATTGACATTTGACAGACCTGGATTTTTTAATGTTAACATTAATAAGAAGGAGGTTCAAAATGAAGCCAGTTTTCCTGATCTGCGCAGTAAAACAGAGATGATGATGAGGAGGAAAGAAAATAGAGGGACGCAGTTCACAAAAAAAAGAAACCGAGAAATACAGGACGAAGAAAAAATTGGATGGAAAGTTGAAGGAGTACAAATGACAAAAAAGTTATCTCATGATCTGATGTGTTTTATTTGTTCAGGACGGGCTGCAGATCCATCAGATCCTCAAACACCGATTGATCAGAATTAGTCTCTGATGCTCTGATGAAACTGATGAAGATCAGATCTGATGATCCTCATTTACTGCAGGAATCTCAGCAGTTCATGATCTTCATGATCATCACCTTCACCCTCAGATCATTTTATCAAACTCAGATCTTAATATCACTCTTTACATTTACATTTGTGACCCTGGACCTCAAAAGGTACAGGTATATTTGTAGCAATAGCCAAAGTTGCTGCCTCATTTTTCTTTTATGCCAAAAATCATTAGGATATTAACTAAAGATCATGTTCCATCAAGATATTTTGTAAAAACGTTTTTCATTAGTAATATGCCTAGCTAAGAGCTTCATTTGGACAACCTCTAAAGGCGATTTATTCAATATTTCGATTTTTTTTTTTTTTGCACCCTCAGATTCAGATTTTCAAATAGTAGTATCTCGGCCAAATATTGTCCTATCAAACCATACATCAATGGAAAACTTAGTTATTCCACTTTATATACGATGTATAAATCTTAATAAAAAGAAAAAGGAAAAAAAAAACTGTATGACTGGTTTTGTGATCCAGGGTCACATTTAGGCATTTAACAGGAGTTAGAGTTAGAGGGTCAAATATGGGTCAATATGATGTATTTTCTCTTCATTGTGAGCTTTTTAAATCTTATTTACCTTTGTGCATCTCTTTTATTAATGCAAATTACATCTACTATGTTGTAGAATATTTGATTTCATTAGCATTACAGACATGCAATGTCTTGATCTTAACCCTACAACTCTCCTTAAGTAGGTTTTATCTTTACTTTCTTTGGGGTCAGATTGACCCCAAGGATTGAAAGTGTGATTCCATAATGAATTATACATTTTTAATATTATAAACTATATATCATTTTTTTCGTTTACTTCTCAACTTTACAGTTCTGCTGTGTTTTCATGGATATTTTGTACTTTTTTACCCATTTACTGCACAATTACTCAACTACGCCACCAAGTGGCTTATAAAAAATTAATTTTTAATAAAAAAATCACCTTAATGATGATCTAAATTTAATCTAAATTGTTTTTGGACATTGCTCTATGTGTTAGGGATACAGTACTGCCATCTACAGGTTAGTGGAAAAACTTTTGAAGATATAGTTAAAGAAAGAAAGTGCAATGACCACATACATCCAGCAGAGGCCCTTAGGGACTAATTTCATTTTCACTTTATTTTTCTTCATGCTTCAACTTCTCCTCACAACTTTATGATATATATTTTGTAAATATATATATTTGAACATTCTAAAATAAATAAAAAATGTGTTTTTTTGTAAAAGCGTAGAATTTTTGTTTTTTTAGAATTGCTGAATTTTTGTCTTTCATCTTTCTTTTATCTGCACTTTTCCCTCTCTTCTCTCTCTTTGTGTGAGTGTGTGGGTGTGGGTGTGGGGGGGAGTGTTTTTTTTCGGGGGGGGGGGGTGTTTGGGGGTTGCTGTGTGGTGTATTTGTGTTGAGTTGTGTGTGTGTGTGTGTGTGTGTGTGTGTGTGTGTGTGTGTGTGTTAGGGGCAGGGGCATGGTGTGTGGTGTGTGTGTGTGTGTGTGTTAGGGGCAGGGGCATGGTGTGTGGTGTGTGTGTGTGTGTGTGTTAGGGGCAGGGGCATGGTGTGTGGTGTGTGTGTGTGTGTGTGTGTGTGTGTGTGTGTGGGTGTGGGTGTGGGTGTGTGAGAGTCAGCATGCATGTTCCATGTTGCATTTGTGCTCTAGTACCAGTCTTTCATTTATGTATGAACATTTTCAGATTTATAGCAGATATGTAGATTTTTTATGCCAATTTCTATATAAATGCTCCCTGTTGCAGTTACACACGTGTGTGTTTGTGAGTGTGTGTGTGAGTGTGTGTGTGAGTGTGTGTGTGTGTGTGTGTGTGTGTGTGTGTGTGTGTGTGTGTGTGTGTGTGTGTGTGTGTGTGTGTGTGTGTGTGTGTGTGTGTGTGTGTGTGTGTGAGATAGAAAGTTTGTTCCACTTTGAGTTTATGCTGTAGGACCTGGCCTTTATTTAAATGTTAATTATTTTAGATTTAAACTGGATTTACTGCTTTTTTTGGACAAACGAAATGAATTTTTTTTGCTTTTTTTACTTTTCCCATTCATTTTCAATGTGGGGTCAATCTGACCCCAAGGAGAGGAAACGCTAAATTTTTTTTTACACACCTTTAGAACAACCGAATTAAGTCCGGATTTTTTTTGTGTTTTTAGATTGATTATTTAGGAAAAGTCACAGAGTCTCATGCCCCTGAGATTAAGGGAACTTTATAAAAAAAATGAAGGAAAACTCCAGTGGGGTCAGCCTGACCCCAAGGAGAGCTTAAGGGTTAAACACATCTGTTGATTGTTCCATAAAAAAATGTATCTACAAAGCAATTTTTTTTACATGTTTTTACATTATGTATTCGGATGTACTGACAGTTCCATCATTTACATCTTCTCATTTCCACCTTTTATTGATATTGATTGTCAAAATACTTCAATAGTTTATCACTACATTTCGAGTGTAACCTCAAGTCAGAACTGCTCATAATAAACCATTCCTCTTATAAACCATTTGTTATGTTTTATTAATGCTTAGGTACAGCTCAGAACACAGGCTCATTATTGCAATATTATGCTTTTTTAACTTCATTTATGTCTGTCATTTGTAGCAGAGGGTGAAAAATGTTTGAATGCTAATGTTGCTTCAGACATTAAAAGTCAGAGACACAACAATGTGGCAGTAACTAAAATTGAGAACAACCATAAGTTTGAATAAGATTTAGCCTACACTCTTAAAAATAAAGGTGCTTTAAAAGGTTCTTTACAGCGATGCCATAGAATAACCATTTCGGTTCCACAAAGAAACATTCAGTCAAAGGTTCTTTAAAGAATCATCTCTTTCTTAACTTTTTTATAATCTAAAGAACCTTCTTTGAAACAGAAGGTTCTTCAGATGTTAAAGGTTCTTTAGGGAACCATTTAGACAAAAAAGGCATCGTGAAGCACCTTTTTTAAGAGTGTACTGCAGTGTGTGTTTCCAGGAAGTAAGGGCAGAAATGTTTGTGAGAATGATGCGCCCTCTTCTACTGGCTGTGAAATAGGGGAACTGATGGAGTTTAAAGAAAAGTGTGGTTAGTCTGTATCAGTCAGTCCACATCCAGCAGTTTCAGGGGGACTTTCTTTCAGATTTCATCTCCCGCCACTTTTTATTTTGGCCAAGGATCCCCTTAAGGTAAGAAATATGTTTAATATCTATCTTTAATGTAAAAATATGTTTAATGAAGTATGTTTACCAATAAAAAATGGTTTAACTGTATCAGCGACTTTTTAATCCAGACATGGTGCTCGAAATGAAAAACTGCTGTGATAAAAACCTGATTTTATTAGAATATGTGTCAGTTCTACATTTGTTGCTCATTCATGAATCCTCTCGCTCCATCCAGTGGATTTAGTAGCAGTATTTTCCTCTATACCGAAAAAAAAAAACACGTCTATAGCGGTTTAATTAATTCCTTTTTTATAACGTCACACAATAATTTAAATGTTCATTGATGAGAATTGATGAGAATTGCTGAGAATGTACAATATTTACGTAAAATAACTGCGACCCTTTTAATTCGATGCTTCAAACGGCTGTGAAGTCTTCACACTACACTACAATTCTCTGTTTAACTGCTCTGATTTTTTTTTTTTAGAGTAAAACATGTTTTATTAAAAACAAATATTAAAGTGTCGGTGTCCGTTCTTCATCATACACTGTAAAGTTGTCATCTGTAATCGCTTTAATCACTTAGTTTCATGTTTTACTCGGTCAGTCTAAACCTGCTCATCAATCTCTTCGGAGTCACTAGAAAGTTTCAGACATGTGTGATGAGTGTTGTACACTTCTGAGAATGAATCAGTCTTCTAGCGCCCTCTGGTGCCTGTTATCCGAATTAACATGTAGTTAAGATAAATATCATAAGCTAATACCTCCATCGCGAGATGAAATAATATCAGATAGGCCTATAATGATTATAAATGTTTGTAACCACTAAAATGCAAAGTCTAAGAAGTGCCCAATAGGGTTTTGTTATTTTATTTATTTGTTTATTTATTTTGTTATTATGAACATCCCGATCTCTCTTAATATTACGCTGAAAGTCACTTCGACCTTCTGCTGTCAAGATCCAGAATGACAATACATATCATAGCTAACATTTACAGTCCATATGAATACACACTGCATTATATTTCAAGTCATTGTGTGGGGATTGGACTGAAATTATTATTTGTCCTTATTTGTTGGACTTTGATGCTTCGTAATTTACATTATTTCTTTGAAATGACAAATTATATAAGAATGAGAATTTTAGCATTTAAATACACACAATATATATATATAATATTGAAACAACATACAGCACTACATAATTTTCCTACAAGTTTGATTACAGCACATAACCATTGCAATTAGTGTTCATCTGTTTAATTACACAGTTACTGATTTAATATTTATATCATGTGTACATCGACTCAACATACAGTATTCACCACTAATAAGCTACTAAATATATTGTAGTAGCCTAAAACTTTTGTGCAGCTGCTCTGCAACAATCTGTATTGTAAAAAGCGCTATACAAATAAACTTGAATTGAATTGAATTGACAGATGTTCTGAATGAAGCATCTCTCCAGCACTCAGGTACAACATTCACAGCTTTAAACCTCTTTCTAATATTGATTAATCATTATAGATCAGCTGATTTGATATTTGATCACTTGTTTAGATCAGCTGTGGTGGCTTCTGCCTGTTTTCATCATCATTATCCTGGCATATCTCTGATGCTGCGTAAAAGGATCTTCAGGTGAGACTAATGTCATCAGTCACCAGTTCAGTTTCTTTTCAATCCAATGAACCTTCTTTCACTAAATCACCTGTTAAGATCTGAAATATGAATCTACATGTGCTGGATCAATGGGACACTGATGAAGGTCAGATCTGATGATCCTCATGCAGTGCAGGAATCTGAGCAGATAAAAGCTCCTGAGATTAAGGTCTGAATCAACATCACGGATCATTCTTCATATCTCAAACTCAAACCTTCACCGTCTCTGTTCCTCTGATCCGCTGAAGACATCTGAACCAATCCACAACCTTAAGAACCAAGGCACCAGTTACAACAAACAATTATTATGTTCTGATCTTGTTTCCTGATCTAGCTTTGAAATTAACCTGTCAATATGGATAAAATCATCTGCTAAATGAGTAAACATAAATGTTCATTTTTAATGTTGTTTATTCACTAGTTTGTTGTTTCTGGTGTATGTTGTGTAACATACAGCTGAAATAATGAAAATGAAATAATTACATGATTTCAGATTAGTATTCTTTCAAATGTAATCTTACTGTTTTTTTTTTCTATTTTAAAACTATGTGCACATTTGTTTTGCTTTTAAATTATGGTTCACTCAAAAATAATCATTCTATACTCCTTTATTCATCATCATGTGGTTCAAACCTGTACAATTTACTTTCTTGTATGAAAGCTACAACTCATTCTACCATTTTAGCCAGGAAAGGGAAGATTTGATAATGGTTAATATTTATTTAAATTGTCCAAAACTAAATTGTGCTTCTTGAGAACCGGGGTAACAGCAGCAATTTTAATGCAGCTGGGACAATACCAGTATTTGAGGATTCATTCATTATGTAAAGCACTGCTGGGCACAAATGATCAAAACAAGACTTAAACAAATAGGAAGGGGATCAAAACAATTACAGCTTTCAAACATGAAACAACTGTAACAAGTGACGAACAATCAGGTAGTAGAAAATGTGAAAACAGGACACATGAAAACTAGCAGGAGAAGTATAGGACTTTTTTTTCCAGTTGAGTGGGTAGAACAGTTTGCGAACGCTATAGATATTAGCGTTTCTGAAGGTTTAAATATGGATATTTTTGTACATAAACCACTGATCTATATAATGACTGGATCGCTCATTGCGTTCTAAACTGCCGTTAGGCAGTGAAGCCACCGGAAGTGTTCGATCCGCCATCTTACTATTCCCTACCTGCAGAGAGCGCCATTGAGTCACATGTAAATTGCTGACCTAAAATCACCCGATTTGAAGCGTATCTTTCACACAGGATTAGTTTTTAGGATATGTGTATGTAAATAAATTTTTACTTAAGATGTTTTCTGGAATGTTTATGGTCTTTTCGGGCTGGATAAGCGATATATTGAAATCGTTCAGGTGGGTGTGTCAGCTGCGCACTTAACGCTACAGAGACTGGTAACTGATCCAACACTAAATATATTTCTTTATGTACCTACCCAGCTGGCATTTGTCTGACCTTAAACGTTTAAATGTGGTTGAAATAATGTTAGTTTATGAAAAAACATTCATTCAACGTCAAAACAACGTTGAATACCAAATGGTTGAAATGGTGTTGTTAACTATGGATTCAACAAAGAAATATAAATAAAATTTGAGTTGTATGTCAAATCAACATTATTTTTACAACCATGACTTTTAAACATTTTGTTGAAATATATCAGTAGAAAAATAACATTGTTCCAACATTCAAACAATGCTGATCAATTAACTGTTGTTTAGCAAAATCTTAACAAAATCCAACGGTTATCCAACACTGACACCTGACGTAGTGACGTTGATTCAACGCTGACTCCACGTTAAAATGCCAGCTGGGTAATTATGCAGGAAATAATACACAGTACCATATATCTGGTATTAGTATCTGAAATTGATTAGATTATACAGTAAATAATACAAGTCTCTGTTACTATATTGCTCGTTAAATTGAAATTCAAATCTTTGAAATAAAGCTTAGCCTATGTCCTTAAGTCCGTACCATTTGTAGTCAGCTGTGTTCTCCAAGTCATGGTGTGTATTTTTAATGTGCCTGATTGAGCAACATCTATTTCAGACTCTTCAGATCAGCAAATTCTGTAATGATTTACTAACATTACCGTTTCCATCTGAGTAAAATGTTGTGAATGTTGAATTAATTATTAATTTAACGAACAAATCATTACCTGCTTCAAAATGAATAACGTTACTGTTAAATATTGTTGAAACATGCAGTTAGTCTACTGTACGAATATAAACAACAAAATGACATAAACCGTGAATAACTACTGAGATCGTATGATGTCTGTTTATCTGATGTACGCGACTGTAATGTAGGCTATATGGACGTACATTTTTAATAAGCAGAGGGAATTCCCAACATTAACCGTTTACATGCTTAGGACGTTTGCATTGTGAAAATGTACAGTGAGACTTCAGGTATAAAAACACTAACTTGTTATGTGATGTTTTCTCAATAAAATCGTATAGTTTCCTATTCATTCAATGGAATGTATGCGAATACTAGGGAATACAAATATGGCGGCGCGGTGGCTTCACTTTTATGATGTCATGAGCAATCCAGTTCTCTATTATAGATCAGTGACATAAACACATTGCTGCACATTGAAGGTATTTATAAACACCAGTTGTTTGGAGCACTTTTTATGATGGATTTATGCATTTTATGATTCTTGCAGGTGAGCAAGTCATGGGCTAATTTTCATTTCCGGGTGAACTATTCCTTTAAACTTAAGTAGAAATAAACAGAAATCGCTTACAACAAGCCCCTTCTGTGTTTGCATAATTTTACTATTTAAAGTTTTTTATTTTTTTCAAAAAATATTCCACGGTTTGAGTACTTCACTATAATTTTTGAAATTTGAATGGACTGAATAATTTTTTAAATTACGTTTTTATCAATCATGTTTATAAGTGTTTGTAATCAATCAGTTTGTAAATCCCCCGACTTAAGATCTAAAATAAATCCGGCTTTAAAAGTTTAAAACGTTAAGTGTACTAAAATATATTTTGCACATGTGCTTGACATGAGCTACTGCTCACTCATCTGACCGCTGCATTCCTTTAGTATGCTTCCTCTGCTTTGAGTCACCAAACTGACTCAATCCTTAAGATTTTCTCAATTATTTTGGACAAGGATTCGCCTAAGGTACGAAATGTGTTTAATACATATTAAAGTATAATTTTGTTTGTCTCGTTCTTCAAAGTTTGAATGTTTTATGCTCATATTTCAATCGTTGGCTTGAAGTTTAGCTCAGTGTTCTTTGTAAAAGTTTTGATCGTCTGACTTATGATGAAAAATAAATACGCTGACAAAAACCTCTTTATAACGAATTAAGACTTTCACATTCACATGATTGCGAGGTAACTCTTCTGCCTTGTCACTTATGTTTCTGTATCTCTGAACATTGGTGGTGTTCTAAATTTGTACTCCTTAAAATCCGACTGCTCTCCTTATGTGGATAAGTAGGCGCTATTGTGGCTCACACTCAGTTTGTACAGTTAATATGTACGTGCATAATTTGCATTTTTGCAGATATGTTTAGTAAAATATGTACAGTAAGTGTGATAGGCTGTTATGTGGACTGCACATAGAACAAGGTGTGGCTATGTTGGCATGTGTTGCGACAGTTGCATTACAATATTGCATTACTAAAAAATGTAATTTGTTACTAACGAAAGTATTGCCTTACATTACTTTTGCTTACTTTTTACATGTGCAGGGCTTGCTTTTTGTTATTATTATAAAAAAGTTAGATATTCAGCAAATGTAAAAATTGTATTAAGGCTGAAGGAAAAGTACATTCATGAAAAGGTAGCTCAACACTCTTCAGCAATGAGAAATGAAGCACAAATTTTAATCTAAATTAAATTTTCGTCATTAGTATGGTTGAATTGGATCAACAAAGTTAAGCAGCAAAGACATTGGTTAAAAAAATGAGATTAAATACATAAAGCAAACTGGAAACTCACGTTATTTATTTAATTTTTTGAAAATTTAACTCACAAGTTTCACAAAAAAAAGTTTCACTTTTTTTTTTTCAGAAATTAAATATGATTTTAAGTAAATACATGTTTTGCTGACAATTGCCAGAGACCCATTATTATTATGTTTTAAAGCTGACATTTCTTCACTGTGCTTGGTTATTTTTCTTATTTTGTGTGTATAGATTGCAAGACCCATGGTCCATACATTGGTTTATCAAAAAATGAGAAGACTTCAGACTTGTTTGATGATGGTGGTGTAACTTTAGTGAAAAAAAAGATTGGTTTCAAAAAGCTTTGAAGAGCAAACAGTGTGGAACTTGTTTATTTTAATCGTCATTTGAAAAAAAAAAAAAAAATTGGTATGTTCTCAATGCATTTCACAAACCTTGTTTATCCACATAAGGATGCAATAACTACATAAAATAAATAAAAGTATATAAAAATTAAAAGGCAGCACATATATTTAATATATACATATTAAATTAAAGATTAACACAAAGCAACAAAAAAAGTTGCAAGTTAAGGCTTCAAGTCGCTCCTGTCGTTTGCGATTGTATTCACACTACACAGTCTTTCATAAAAATGTATTTAAAATTAAAAATTGAGAAGCTAAAGTTTGTGAAAGTAAAAACAGTCTTGTAATTTCAATCACAGGAGTGAAACAGACGATCAGTTTCAAGAATTACTGCAGAAGACTGAAGACAGGAAAACACTGGGAAATGGATAACAGGAAAATGAAGAGGAGTAGCAGCATGTTCTCTATTGTCAATTGTAAGTTGTCTTGTTATAAATTACTGCAGCAAATATAAGTTAAACACTGTGTTTAATATAAGCACTGATATTTGTCATGAAGGCTATCTGCAAATTCCTTAAATGTACATGCAAATTAAAAAACGAAAAACTCAGTTTATTGAGAATAAGTATAAGGGATAAATGTACATGCAGGCATCATCATCGCAAAACAAATCCGGACCCTGCATTTCCCACTTACTACACAGCTGCTATCAGATATACTGGATAAACAATAGAGAAAAGCAGCTCCTATAGCTTTGCCAGTCAGAATCCAGCATTCAGACAGATCATAGTATTTAATTATTTAGTGCATGTATGTGGTCAGTGATTTGATCTTTCTGTTGTAGTTTCAGATAAAGATCCAGATAAGAGGATATGTGTGATCAGCTGGAAAAAGTGCGACTGGAAACACTATCCTGGGCAGAAATGTGTATGAATCGCAAATACAGTACAACTCCCAAACCAATAAAAGGAATGAGAGGAAGATCAGACGGATTGACACACCTGGATTTTTAAATGAAAAAATGTGTAAGAAGGAGATTCAAAATGAAGCCAGTTTTCCTGGTCTGTGCAGTAAAATAGAGATGATGATGATGAGGAAAGAAAATGGATGGATGCAGTTCACAAAAAATATATATTTGAAGAAACTGAGAAATGCATGATGAAGAAGAAATTGGATGGAAGGTTGAAGGAGTACAAATGACAAAATAAATAAATAAATAATAATAATAATTTGTTCAGGACGGGCTGCAGATCAATTCAAACATTGATGGATCAGAATTTGTCTGTGATGCTCTGATGAAGATCAGATCTGATGATCCTCATTCACTCCAGGTTTCAGCAGTTCATGATCTTCATGATCATCACCTTCAACGTCGGATAATTTTATCAAACTCAGAGCTTAATAGCACTCTTTACATTTACATTTGTGACCCTGGAATACAAAACCAGTTTTAAGCAGCACAGGAATATTTGTAGCAATAGCCAGAATTGCTGCCTCATTTTTCTTTTATGCCAAAATCATTAGGATATACTAGGATATATGCTGTGTTTCTGTCAATCTGTTGATTGTTCCATAATATCTTGCATCTACAAAGCAAATCTCAGTTTTTTTACGTTTTTACATTATGTATACGGATGCACTGACAGTTTCATCATTTACATCTACTTATTTCTGCCTTTTATTGATCTTGTCAAAATAGTTCAATAGTTTGTCATTTCATTTCGAGTGTAACCTCAAGTCAGAACTGCTCATAATAAACCATTCCTCTCATAAACGATTTGTAATGTTTTATTCATGCTTAGGTACAACTCAGAACTTAGGCACATTTTTGCAATATTATACTTTTTTTAAACTTCATTTATGTCTGTCATTTGTAGCAGAGGGTGATGGTATCAGATTTAAATGTTTTAATGCTAATGTTGCTTCAGACATTAGAAATCTGAGAATTGTGGCAGTAACTGTAAAACCAAGGCGAGACACTGCAGGTGAATAGGGTAAAAAAAATAACTAATAGTTGTGACTTTACTTACCCAGCTGATTGATTACATTAATAATTGCAAACATTTTTATTTTTTGTATTACAAGTTTTCTAAAATTGTATGTTTAAATATGCAAATGAGGCATTATTTAATGAAATATGTGCTAATTTGCATATATTTCTAGTACAAAAATCTAAACACTGGATAAAGTTTCAAAATTCTTGTTTATTTATTATTATTATTATTATTATTATTATTATTATTATTATATATATTTTTTTTTTACATATTAGAGTTTTTACAGAGGGGATTGTGGGTCGGATCTCATTTTGTCACTCCATAATTCAGCAAAAACTTAGACCAGACAGGAAACACTATATTTTTTTTTTTATCTTTTTTTTTGAGTAATAAAATGTTGTATAAAATCAAGGAAATGATATATGAACAAATCCCTCTGTAAAAACCTTTAGGATATAGACAGCAATAAAAAATGTAAAGTGTGGTGTGTGTAAGTGCTACTGAAGTGGAGATTTATGGCTCAGTGTAGGAGAAAAAACTCATTTTGAGCAAACAGCCTTTAAAAATATGTATTGTAATTGAAATCTATTGACACAAATTGATAAAGTGCAATAAAAGAAACACTTAACGTTGTCTCTTGGATGTTTTCTTTTCAATGGTCTAAAAAACACTTTATGAAAAAACAAAAAAAGCTCAAAATCTCAAATTTGACAGGTGCATGAAGAAAACTGCGTTTTTGCCTGCAGTGTCTCCCCTAAAGAACAAACAGGACGGTTGTTTTGAATAAGACTAAGTTAATCTACTGTAGTCCTCCTGTATTTTTAGGAAGACAAGTGTTTGCAAGAATGCTCCTGCCATCTGTGACTCACAGTAGAGTCTGCACACTGAATGGGGAAGTGGGTGGAGTTTAGTTTAGTTTAGAAAAGTGTGGTTAGCCATCTTCCATCACTTATTATTTTGACCAAGGATCGCCTTAAGGTATGAAATATGTTTAATACATATAAAAAATATGTTTTTGAAATATGTTTACAGAAAACAAACAAACAACAAAAACAGCATTATTGAACTGAATCAGCGACTGTTTAATCCAGACAGTGGTGTTTGATATGAAAAACTGCTGTGATAAAATCCTGATTTAATTAGAATATGTGTCAGTTCTACGTTTGTAGCTCATTCATTAGTGTCCTCTGTACCAAAAGAAGCTATTCCGTTAATGAGTTTAACATTGAAGTTCTATAAATTGTACAGGATTTTATGTTTAGCGGCTTAATGAATGATTTTCTTTTATAACGTCACATAATTACATTTAAATGTTCTTAGTTGTTTCGTTGAAATGTTTTTAAATTAAATATAAAACATGTTTTATTAAAACAAATATTCACTTGTCAGTGTCCGTTATCATCCACTGTAAAGTTCTCATCTGCAATCGCTTGAAACGCCTGCTCACAGAGCGCCACGTTCCTGTTGACTTTAGTTTCATGTTTTACTCAGTCAGTCTAAATCTGCTTATCAAGCTCTTCAGACTCACTAGAAAGTTTCAGGCATGTGTGTTGAGTGTTGGACGCTTCTGAGAATAAATAATTATTCTAGCGCCCTCTGGTGTCTGAAAAAAATATTATAGGCTTATACCACAATTGCTGGATAGATAATATCAGATAGGCCTATTGAAAGAGATGCTTTGTGTTTGTTTGCAAACAAGCTATCAATGAAGTGGGACCACTAAAATGCAAAGTCTATGAAATATCCAGTAGGTTCATTATTATTATTATTATTATACAATTATAGAAGATGAGAATTTCAGCCTTTTAATGCACAACAGCCTTTTCATAAAACATTAACTGTTGTAAGCAAACTCTTGCCATGCAATAATGCAATCATTTGTTCTGTGGTTTAACAAGCACTTATTTTTTCAACGTTGAAAGATGAACATCAATATAACGTGTGCAGAGATTCAGACTCCAGTGGGTTTTGTGTATGTGATTCTGCCTGCTATACTGAATCACTCCAATAATCCTGACTGTGAGCAGAGCTGGTATTTACAGGTGAGTGTGTTTCTGTCCTCAAACTACACCATTATTCACACACTAATAATCTGATGGTGAATCTGATTCATGAGATCATCTGTGATTCTCCTGATGGAGTAAATCAGCTCAATCTCTCTCAACATTCATCTGTTTAAAATTAATGTATTTTTTTATAAATGCTGCTCTAATGCTTCTTTCCTTCATTTCAGTCGTGAGACCATGTTCAGAGGTGAGAGAAACACATCAGTGTGTCCTGATTGAGATCAAACTCTGTGTTGAACTGAATCTTCAGTGAATCTTCAAGTGAATGATGATGATTGTGAATGTGTTTTTCAGTGAGGAATCAAATTACAGTGACTCCAAACTCAGGTGAGATTCAGCTGATAAACCTCTGATTATTCACTAATAAAACACTGAACATCTCCTTCACACTCAAAACACTTTCAGGTTTTTCTCTTATTGACTCATATTTGTGATCATTGTGTTTTTTTTTAAAGATGTTCTGAATGAAGCGACTCCAGATCTCCAGCATTCAGGTAAAACATTAAAAAAGTGACATCTGTGGTTTGCTTCCTAACATTCTTTTCATCATGATCATATAGTATCAGCTGATTTCATTGGTTCATTTCTTTTGTTCATTTGTTCAGTCGATCAGCTAATTGTATTTTCTATCTCTTGTGTAGATCAGTTCTGGTGGCTTTCAGCTGTTTTCACCATTGCTCTTCTCGTCGTCATCTTGATCTGTTTGATGAAGCGTAAAAGGATCTTCAGGTGAGTCCTGATCAATCTTAAAGAATATACAGAATCTATTAGTATGAATAAAGTCTGTGCTGGATGTGATCATATGTAATCAGATTCAATCTGTTGTCAGATGTTTTCAGAGGTTTATCTTTCAGCATGATGTTGATGATGATGATTCAGAAAACAGGTGAGTGATTTCTGTGGATGAACAACAATATCATGGGTTTAATATACAGAATGAATCAATCAGATGAGCTCTTTGAATGCAGTGAGAGTCATTCAGATGAATGAATAAATATAATGGGGTGAATCACTTGAACATTGAAGACTTTGTGAATCTTCATCTGCTGAAATTGAATGTGTTCCTCTCAGGGATCCTGAAGCTACTGTCCAAATGAAGCTCAGATCTGATGCTCCTGATTCACTGAATCAATCTGAATCTGAACAGTTAAACAGCTCCTTGTCCAGAGGATGATCGGTTTGATTCGACTCATTATTTACTCAAACTCAGGACTGAGTATCTCTGTGATATTTGACATGATGAGGGGAGATTACGTTCATTCTGAGCTTCTCAACACATTTATTTTTATTCATCTGCATCTGTAATGCAAACAAACAGATGAGATGGAAAACACTGGAAAATCAATTCCACCAGATTTGACACGTGATCAAACATGTTTTTTTTATTAATTTTGTTCATCATTTATAATCCGTCACATTTTGTTTCATATCTTATCTGTATGCAAATGGAGTTGTATTATAACAACAACTGACTGAGTACTGAAACAATTATCAGGTTATTCAATAAACTAATTTTATCCTCACTTCATCACCTGCTTTCTACTCTTCTCTGCTTCAAAAGTCAACTTTTAGACTGACAGATGTTTGTTGATGCAGTTTAGTGTCCCAGACAAAATTGAACCATACTTGGCCTCAAATCACTTTCACTTATTTATACACAAATACTAATGGGTTCTTACAACTCTGTGCTGAACATATTGATTTATTGTAAATATATTGCCAGGTGACTTGCATGAACATTTTATACCAGCCTGCTCTCTTAATTATAATATGATTTATAATAAATGTGTTACTTGTTTTGACAAACTTTGTGCACTTTGATTGTTCTTGTGCTTATCGGGGCCCATAATATGTTATGTCCATGTAAAGAATCTGTCAGTTTTTCCTGTTTTTGGGACTGTTACATTACATAAACAGCATCCAAAGTCCACAATAATGAGATCCTGAAGATAGAAAAGTGTGTTGAAGACTGCAAACCCAGCACTGAAGAACAGGCTGTTTCATTCAAATTCAACAGCCAAAGACTCTCTGTGCTCATGGATAAAAAATTCAGCTGTTACTATTAAAATGATAAACTGAAATTAAATAGTGGATCGCTGTTGTCATTATTGTACTTCCCTCTTCTCCTTCTGTCCTTACTCTGAGGCAAAAGTAACCAAACTTCTCCTCTCCAGCCATCTGACGACATGTCCTTTAGATCCTATCCCCTCACACCTTCTCCAAGCAATCTCTCCTACCAGCACTCAACACATCTCTTCTCGCAGACACTTTCCCCACTACATTTAAGCAGGCCCGGGTAACCCCACTGCTTAAAAAACCTACACTTAACACTTCACTCAGACAACTACAGACCTGTCTCTCTCCTTCCATTCATAGCAAAAACATTGGAACGAGCTGTTTTCAACCAGCTATCTTTATTTCTCTCACAGAACAACCTACTGTTCAGGAGTGGCCATTCAACTGAGACGGCACTACTGTCTGTCACTGAAGCCTTGCGGACTGCAAAAGCTGAGTCCAAATCATCAGTACTCATCTTGCTGGACCTATCTGCAGCATTTGACACGGTAAATCACCAGATCCTTCTGTCTACCCTCTCATCATTGGGCATCACAGGGACTTCACTTCGCTGGTTCAAATCCTACCTCTCTGGCAGGTCTTTCAGAGTGGCCTGGGGAGGCGAGGTATCCAAAATTCATCAACTGGTCACTGGGGTTCCTCAGGGATTCAAACTGCATAGTACAGTATGTATAATTGGAGCAGGGATGGAACAAAACTCTGCAGTGCTGCGGCCCTCCAGGAACTGAGTTTGACACCCCTGATCTACAGCTCAATCTAGTAAAGACTGAGCTCCTTGTCTTTCCTGCCACTACAACTTTACAAAGTAACTTCTCCATCCAGTTAGGTTCATCAACAATTATACCATCGACTTCAGACAGAAATCTTGGTGTAACCTTTCATGACCAACAATTGACTTTTAAAGACCACATAGCTAAAACTGCTCGATCCTGCAGGTTTGCATTGCACAACATCAGAAAGATCAGGCCCTTCCTAACAGAGCATGCTGCACAACTCCTCGTCCAGGCCCTGGTCATTTCCAGGCTGGACTACTGCAATGCTCTTTTAGCTGGTCTTCCAGCATGTACAATCAGGCCTCTACAAATGATTCAGAATGCAGCAGCACGGCTCGTCTTCAATGAGCCCATGAAGGCCCATGTCACACCTCTCTTCCTATCCGGTTACGGCTCGCATCAAATTCAAGACACTGATGCTGGCCTATAGGACAGCCACCGGATCATCACCTGCCTACCTCCATTCACTACTACGAATCTACACTCCCTCCAGATGTCTGAGATCCTCTAGTGAAAGACGCCTCACTGTACCACCACAGAGAGGTTTCAAATCACTGTCCAGAACATTCTCATTCAATGTCCCTGCCTGGTGGAATGATCTTCCCACCCCTATCCGGAATGCAGACTCCTTAACAGCTTCCAAGCTGAAATGGGCTGAAAACCCATCTTTCTTGACACTATTTGACTCAATAAAAAAAAAAAAAAAACTTTGTTCTCCTCTCTCCTTTCTTGATCTTCCCTTTCTAGCCTGCACTCATCTAACAACTCCTGATATGTGGTATTTTTGAGCACTTCCTATTTCGATCTGCCTTCTTAGGATGAATCACTTTTTTTATTCCCCATTGTAAGTCGCTTTGGATAAAAGTGTGTGCTAAATGAATAAATGTAAATGTTAAAGTTGTCAGTGATGCTCAGGATCTGTACATCATTCGCCATCATCAGCGCAGTCAAATCTCCGTTTATGCGGTAAGTGAAACCTTATGTACTGCAATATAACAGTGGCTCACCTTATTTTACTGATGTACTGACGTTACAGATAATTGGGCTACGCAAATGTTGGAGTGTAGCTATTAACGATCTAGTCTGTGTTATGTTAAGATTAGCCTATTTTTCAGTGGTCTTTTGCAAACACCAGATTTATATAAGAAGGAGGAAACAATGGTGTTTGAGACTCATGGTATGCCATGTCCATGTATTGAACTGTTACTATTCAACTATGCCAAGGTAAATACAGTTTTCCATTCTATGGCACCTTTAAACGTTCTTTGGTATAGAATAACTTGTGTGGTTGGGTGGTTGTCTTGCTGCATGACCCACGTTCTTACAGTTGATAGTTATTGCACTGACACTGCATTGCATTGCACTCGATCACTTTTTTATATAAATAGATGACGAAGAAATATATAGAGAGAGAGAGAGAGAGACTCAAAATTTGGTCTGCCATAGACTCAAAAGTGGAACAAGAGAAAATATAATATAAGACTTAAACTTTTTAGTTTTGAAAAGTTACTTACAGCATCTAAAATAAAAGCAAAGACATATTTACCCAGCATTGTTTCGTAGCCTAGTTGTATAATTCACTCACCCAAGACAAAATTCAGGTTACATCTTTGGTTACATTCTTTTTTTTTTCATCAGGTAAATGATCCAGATTTTGTTAGATGGTGAGAGGCAATTCTGCTGCTCTAAAACATTTATAACGCTGCATGTTTTATGTTTGTTTCTGCAAGTTGGCTATGCTATTGCAGCTGCATTGAGCTTTTTGAATTGCTGTCAACCTAAATTAACTGGTAAGAAAGTCAAATTGTCTTCATGAGTCTAGCTGAGGCGCACTGGAAATGGAAAATCAAGTGAAACTCATTGCATTGTGGGATGCAGTCTACTGCTCATTTTAGTGAAAATAGCAGGTCTTCCAGATTTTCTATGCATACAGAAAGTTTTCATAATGTGCACGTTACATTTTATTATTATTTTTCTTTGGCAGTGCAGAGAGAAAAACAAAATGTAGTTTCACAGGAAACCTTGGTGCAGATTTGACTTTAAGAAACATTATTTACATTTATTGTATACATTTGCAACGTATGAAGTAAAGCACAATGTTACACAATACAAAGACAAGAAGAACAATAAATAATTATAAAAGTTGGACTTTTAGCTAAATCTCTCGTTTTGTGTTCCACATAAAGAATCTTACCTGTGTTAACCTCTGTTAGAAATTATATTATAATTCAGAGTTATAAATGGAGAACGGCTAATCTGCATGTGTTTGTAGTCTCTGTGTTTGTCATTCTGGGCTGGAAACTTTAGAAGGAAGGAATTACAGACATTTGCTAGCAAGAGGAAGGAAGACAACAACAAGTTTTAATGAAGGTTTAGATTCAGTCTCAGCGTTTCTGATGGGTGTAAGTGAAACAGAACTGAACATTTACTGACATTGTGATCACTGAGATCTTGTAACTCAAAACTCAATCCCTGAATGTTTCTTAAAGTTAAAATTCTTACACTGATTTTTCAGTCTCAGTGTCATTTGTACAGCTGAAGCTGGTTAAGAGCTAGAATTCATTATAAAAGCAAATCACTATTGCATACAAAAAAAATAAAAAAGTATAATGGCAGTTAAACATCCTGCATTTATATTTACAGCTATTTACAAAACCAAGCAAACATACGTTAAACAATGGTCTTAATAACAATTGAAGAATGAGGCTGAACTCTTCTCTTAAATCACAGTCAAAAGCTTCTCAACAGTGTTTTTCTCTGATTGCTGATTATTTTTGTGTAACCACTGAATCTGGCTGAGTTTCCTCCGTCGGGACAGTCTCTTGGTTTGGTTTGTTCAGTAGAGTTTCCATCTCATGTGATTCTGCTGGGTTCTGGTTCTGGTTCTGGTTCTGGTTTGATTCACTGGCATTCTGGGTTCACAAGAACACATATTTTAACATGTTTTTTTTTTTAGTGTTTTTCAGTGTTTCTCAGAACGTATCCTTAAGTCACCTCATATAAAACACTTAACAGTGCACAGTATTGTACTTGTGGAAGTGTTGGTGCCAGAGCAGATGATCAGGAAATGCTGGTACAGTTATTACAGTTTCATTGATCAACTGAACTGATTTGTGTCAAATAAAGGAAAGTACAGAATCTGCAGGATTGAGGAGGATTCATCTACAAACATCTCCAACAGTAATTCTGAGACTAACCTGAGATTCCTGATTCTTTGATCCAGCAGCGGCTCTAGTTCGACGAGCCTTTATTGCCTTCTGTTTATGACAAGAAAGTTCATTAACACACAACTTCACTAAATGTATTTCTGCTTTTCAGGCAGTTATTTAAAGGTGCAGTCGGTAATTTGTCCACTTATGTATTTATTTATTTTATGTTTTTGGTTGCAACTATTTACACTAAGTGAAAGAGGTATATATTCTCTTAGATACATGCTATTTACACTAAGTGAAAATGTAAGTATTTTTAGTGATACGCTATTTACATGTCTAAAGAGCATGGGTTTTATTAACACTGTTAAAATAGCAGGATTTTATTTTTTTTTTGCAAATAAATCTGTACCTCAATATTGTAGAACATTATAAAACAGTATGCAATAGTAACATATCGAGTGTAAATTATAGTTTAGTTTTAATTGAATTTATTAAATGGATGGCATCGTATTAGGACAATAACGCCCTCCCTACCTCTACCTGATACTTTATTTTTAACTTTTCAATTATTTCCTTCATTTTCATTGATAAAAAGTGCTTTTCCGATATGATGATTTGAAAAGGGAGAAAAAAAAGTTCCCCAAAAGGCTGATTCGAGCACATAAAAAATTCCTGCAACTTAAGAAAACACATGCAAACAGAAAAAAAAACGACAACAAATTAAGAAAACATCTTCATCGGTTTGACAACACAGGCGCTGCTAATCCTCACAACACAACCAAACTAGAAAATAGAAAACTAGAAATAGCTCGGACCACAACTGAAATGTTTCAGGGGGACCTCAAAAAGTGACGAACCCATCTGGGACCTGATTATTTTTTCAGTGGCTGTTGTCAGAGCAGAGGTGTTGTCGGTGAACTAAAAGGCTGTAAAAATAAAAATAAAAATAATAATACTCACCTTTTAGTTCACAGACAACAGCTGCAGCACCTTTGTTGTCAAACTGATGAAGATGTTTTCTTAATTTGTTGTCATGTTTTTCTGTTTGCATGTGTTTTCTTAAGTTGCAGGGCGTTGAGCTCTCTAGGCCACCGTATAAATTTACATTTAAATACCGTAATCTCATTAACTGATATAATGTTAATGTACCAACTGAAATGAAAAAGTCACATGATGAACCAAACCCCATCACAAACAGCTTTGAAATGCTAACATATATATAAGGTGCACACAAACACTAAACGCCATCATAGTAATGCAATAAATAATGCAATAAATTTACACATGTAACATACTAATAATATACAAAACTGATATGAAAAAAAAAAAATGGACACATAAATTATACATTCTTTTTCACTTCCGAAAATGGTATACTATCGTAAAATTACATGCAATGTCCAATACAGTTTTTCCCGGGATATATAGATAGAAGATAGTGTAAATAGCCTGTGCCAACAAGGCAGACTATTTGCACAGTGTAAATAGACACTCGTTTTTTTTTCTTTTTTCTTTTTTATAAATGAATAGTAGGTGTCTGCTAACTTTATCTCAGAAACCCCTCAACAAAGCTGCACAAAGTACTTTTTATTTATATACATTCTTTACTTTGTACTTTATTCAGTTAAACTTACACGCACCTAGCTGTTTCCTTGTAAAAGTAAAATTACATTATACATTTTTTCTTTCAATAAAACTCAAGTAAACAAAACCTGAATGAAGTGTGATTCATTTACACATCTGTCCTTTTATTATTATAGACATTAATTTGTGAAATGATTTCATCACAGGTGACAAATAGCAATGCGAATAGGTCTATTTCACAAATATCATGTATAAAGTATACAGACTTCAGTCATACACACCTGATAAACATAAAATTACTGAATGCACCTTTAACATTCTGCAGGTGAATGAATCAAATCTAGTTTATGACACTAACCTGACACGACTGCAGACATGGTTTGATCCCTGAGGAGGAAACAGATTCACAGGATTACTCTAGTGGAAAATAAATATACTGAAATATATTTAAAAAAACATTTACATGTTTATGTACTCAAAAGAATACCCTGCAATTGTACTTTTAGTATACTAAACTGGTAAACTTAAAGTCTGTTAAATTAGAACATGTAATTATGTGCTTAATGTACTTTAATTGTGCAGAAGTAGTGCTTAAGTCGAACTAAAGATACACTGAAGTATATTTGATTGTGCTGAAGTGATACTATTGCAAATATACTTTAGGTACACTTTAAATATCTTGCATTTGAAGACTGATATTATACGAAATCGTACAATCCTTGGTGAGATTAAAACATATTTTAGGTTTAATATTAACAAATGTACATTTGCACAAGTAGTACTCCAAATAAAGTTTAATTATAATTTCTATATCAGTAAATCTTAAACGATATGTCCGTAAATATGTTAATAGATTGGAACAATACTTAGTATGATATAAATGTATTTTAAATCTATTACTTTTTTTACTAGGGTATTTATGGATCAGGTTCAGACTGATTAGACTGTATAATACAATATGACAAGTTGTGGTTTTAACAATAAATAAATAAAATAAAGCTTCAAATATCAGTTTAGATACATGTGAGTGAATTTAATGGTGTGTTGAGTGTTGGAGATGAAGAGCTTCAGTTTAGTGTAGAATGACTGAACAAACAGCATCACGGGTAATGAGTCACTATCATTATAAGAACAGTAGAAATATCTTTGATGTAGTAAATACTAAACAGTGGTAAAACTGATCATTCATTTCCTGAAAGTGACGTATCCTAAACATTGTTAAATGTAAATGAGAGTCTAAAACACCTGGAGTGAATGTGATAAATGTTCAGGTTATACTCACAGGGTTCAAACACCAGTAAAACCATCAGAAATAAAGTGAAGATGAATTCAGAGGAGAAGACGACGATCCTCATGTCTCCCATCAAACCTTCACCATTAACTGAGGATGAAGATCAACAGTGTTTCATTAAAAACAGACACTCATACCCAACAGCATGAAGAACTGATTATAATGATTAGTGTCTGATCAACTTTGAGATGAAGCTGATTTCTGCCTCACTCAGTTCAGATTCAGATGCTAATAAGTTTATAATTGTGCAGAAATATGTAATGTAATTTTAAAGTGTGTGATGTTGAAGTGTTTATTCACCTGTTTTGAGGATCAGTTCAGTCATCAGAGCAACAGAGTTCAATAAAACAACAACAACTGATCCAAACACATACACAGGAACAAGACTAGGAAGATCTGAAACATCAAATCATACAGTTTAATATCATCATCATTAGATCAAATGGAACCACATTAATAACCACTACAGAGGAAAAACACAACAAATGAATGTATATCTTCATACATTTGACTTTTAGTCTGTTTGGAGTTGCATGCACTCTCTATTTTATTGTGTATTTTTCCATGTTTTATTTTTATTTATTTATTAATAATCTTGATCTCTAACACACGCTCTCTCGATTTTATTGTGTATTATTTATTGTTTTGTTTTCATTTATTCATAAAAAATAACACATTTGCTACATATATCCGTGTTAGGCTAAGTGAAACTTTTCACATCAAGTCATTGCTCTTTTGTTGATTTTGATTGCTTTTATTGTTGTCTATTGTTTGTAAGTTGCTTTGGATAAAAGGATCTGCTAAATGACTAAATGTAAATGAAGTACCACATCTGGTTTGTATATTTATAATAAACTGAGAAGTAATGACAAAGTTAGTAATGAATCAAAGCTAATAACAAGTAGCTTTCCACAAACTGATGAGGAAAATACTCATATACAGAAGATGCCAAGATTAATTTACACAAACACTAAATACTGTGATGGTAACACAAATGACACTAAACTAATGTAATTAACATTAAAAACATAGCCTAATATGTAACAAAGTCTTAATGCTTATAAGGGGGAAAAAAATAGTAAGGGAAATTACTGTTAACCGGCTAACAGGTTTTTACTGTAGCATTTTTACATTTACATTCAGACATTTAGCAGAGGCTTTTATCCAAAGCGACTTACGAAAGAGGACAATGGAAACAATAGAGCAATAACATGCAAGTGCTATGACTAGACTCATTTAGCCTAATGCTGTACACATAGCAAGGTTTTAAATTATAAAAAAATAAATAAAAAGAAAATAGACAATAGAAAGACTGTTGTTAGTATTTTTATTTTTATTTTTTTAGCCTTTTGCTTTTAGTTAATTGTATAATAAATAAAACAGATAGAAAATATAGAACATATAAAGAACAGAGAAGCTAATAAGCTGTTTTAAAAGAATATAATAACAATAAAGGGTGCTAGAGTTCGAGGGTCAAATAAAGCTGGAAGAGATGTGTTTTTAGCCGATTCCTGAATACGGCTAAGGACTGTTCAGATTGAGCTGGGCAGGTCTTTCCAGCAGGAGGAAGCATTTACGGCAAATGTCTTTTTTGTTAAAATTATAAAACAAAAAATCAGTCCTGTATGTTAACAATTATGATGTTTTTTTTGTTTTTTTTTAGTGTAGAGGCTGGATGTTTTTTCAGAGGAGTGAAGAGAATAAAGCAGAGCTGATGGAGTAAACCATCACAGTGAGAAGATGATCAATACTGTACCGAATGATGAAAATGAGCGTGTGAAGTTGATCACTGCCCAGAGTAACTGAAGAAATGTAATCATACAGGCCCATCCCACACGATCTGAACATCAACAAACACACCATCTTCATCATCATCATAATCATCTTCATCATCATCATCACAGTAACAGTTTCTTATAAGTGTTCATTAACTGACAAACAAACAGTTGACTTTAGCACAAATGTAAGATACACTATACCGATGTTTCAGTTGATGAGTTATATATAATGTTGATATAATCGTACCCTTTTCATTCTCCAGAGCTGTGATGTAGAAGTAGACCATTACAGCATTGACCAGAATCATGAGAGTTAAATACACTGATCTCCTGACCGCAGGTGAACCTGAAAAACACATTTAAGATCATTGAAACACTGCAGAAAACAAAAAAATAGGCAAATAACTGTTTAAAATCAAGATCATAGGTTAAACATAATATACAGCTCACAAATGTTCAAAACAACTGAACACAGATTATTATGTCTGAAATATTATATTATATTTAACTCTCCACTCAACATCTGTGAAGATGAGAAACTCATAATGACTAACAGAGAGCAATAATGAACTATATATTGATCAGGTTATGATTATGATGAGTTATTAGTGTTTCTATCAGGGATCAGATCATAATTCATCAAACACTTACAGCCCATCCGTTCTCCACATGTAATGTCCCAGTCGTATCTGGTGACTGTGAGAAACACTGGTAAAATTGCCACAATGATGAATCCTGCAAACAGAAGAGAGATTATATGAATGCAGATACTGAGATTCACTCACAGACACACAAACACATCCAATCAGATTTTTTAAAATCACTCTAGAAGTCATTAATTGATTATATCCATCACGCATCATATTTACAGGATGAGATTCACTTCTGCTCTAAGATGAAATTGGTTTTATTTTCAGCATTTTAAAGCATGAGGGAGATTATATTGTAGACCACTGAACTAAAGGAGGATCAGGAGCACAACAAAATAATACATATGAACAATATCATTAGACGTATTATTATTATTATTACTCGGTTGATTTCAGCCAAACCTGCTTCCAAAAACACGTTCATTCAACTCAGAGCATGTTTGTGGTTAACACGCAACAGAGCGACAAATCCACGAGTCACCATGGAAACAGACGCTAAGAAAAAGCGCGCCACTGCTTCTTTCTCTTCTTCTTCTGTCCAAAGGTCATTTAACATACTTAGTACATATCGCCACCTAATGGGAGCTTGTGGAATCATTCTTTTTTTAATATTTTGATTAGTAATCTTTAATCCACAAGAATATGATTTATATTGTTTGTTTGATGCTAATTATATAATAATTACTATCATATTTTGTATTTTATTATAAACATACATTATAGAAAAAAAAAACGATCCAAGATGATCAAATGTAATAAACAAATAGAATATAAAAAATTAAACATTACCTTGTCATAATTTATGTAGATAACTATAATATATGCCAGTTCAATAAATATTAAAAGCATATTAGAATAATATAATATTACCTTTTACATTATGTATAAATTATTCATTACTTATTTTAGTGCTTTATAATGTACATATCATGTGGCTAAGTTGAAAAGTGGTGTTTCGTTTGTACCACTGTCTTAGTCCATTAATAAAGCATTTTCTTTCTATGGGGGATACGCTTAACATTCATATCATGGGCTATTCTGCTTGCCTGTAAGCTTTATTAATAAATTAATAATAATAATCTATGAACAGCTCAATTGCAAATGCATGCAGTAGGGGTGTGACAAGACACTTATCTCAGGAGATGAGACGAGACAAAAGACTGGGTTCTTTTTTTAAAGAAAATTGCATTTTATTAAACTAAAAACACAAAATGCAAAAAAATAAATAAATAATTAAAAAAATGTAGGTGCATTAACTTGTACTTTATGAAATAAAACTTCTATTTTATAATAGAAGGATAAATAGAAAAACAATTTTCTTTTATAAATTGGAGATCACGATTCTGAAGAAAAAAAGGATTAGAAATCTAAACAAAATGACGTAATTTACTAATGGTTCTGACTTAATGTTCATTACTTAAGTCTATATTTGAACAAAAAATAAATAAATAAATAAAGGCTTCAATAAATCAATTAATAAAGGCTTGTTTCACAACGCTTCACAACATTTTAACGATTAGTCATGCAGCTCTAATATGAACACTGAAAAATGTTTTGCCATGACATCGTCACATTCTCACAAGTTAAAGTCCTGTACAAGTTAATGTTTCAGTCATTTTTTTCGTCAAATATTTAAATATAACCAGTTTCTTCAGTCAATCACAATACTATAGACTGCATTCAAAATTATTTACACAGCTTGTTTAATGCTGATCTTGATTTTTGAAATTTGAAGAATAGGGTAAGGGTACTATTAACTAATAACTTTTTTTTGTCTTCTGGGAAAAAAATATCTTTTGTAGCTTTTGAAGGGCAGTACTAAACAATAAAAAAAAATATTTAGGCAAAATAAGAAAAATGGACACATCTCCATTCTGTTCAAAAGTTTTCACCCTCTGGCTCTTAATGCATGGTTTTTCCTTCTGGAGCATCAGTGAGTGTTTGAACCTTCTGTAATAGTTGCATATGAGTCCCTCAGTTGTCCTCAGTGTGAAAAGATGCATCTCAAAATCATACAGTCATTGCTGGAAAGGGTTCAGACACACAAAAATGCTGGAAAACCAAAGAATGTGTGGGACCTGAAGGATTTTTCTGAGCAGCAGGCACTTTAAGGACTCATAAACAACTATCACTACACAAAAAAGGCAGTAGATCATTCAGGTAGAGACCTGCGCGGGACGGATTTTTCAGTCCCGCTCCCGCAAGATTGTGTCCCGCGCCCGCCCGCTCCCGCAGAAATATACGTTATCTCGTCCCGCTCCCGCCCGCGACATTCATGATTTGTCCCGCTCCCGCCCGCAAAAGCCCGCATAAAATTAATCTATATTGATTTTTTCTGTACATCGATTGAATTTACATGAAACAGTTCTGTAACATCTTGTAAATTCCACTAGACCCCAGCATAAACGCTCTGGATAAAATATGTGTTAAGCATCAACATTCACAAACCACTGTTATTCTTAACAAAAAAGCAAACATGAGCTATGCGTGCATCCACGGCAGAATGCAAACAAACAAGGCTCCTTTAAAGCTGACATCTCAGTACATACGCGATCTCTTAAAGCTCTTATAACACAATGGATATTATGCACAATTAATCTTTCATACATGTCTACACTTTGAGTGTTGTAATTTGTAAGCACCCAATATTCAGCACTGTTCAATACTTTTTAGCAGTGAGTGGATTTTAACTTATCAGCAGATGGCTACATTGCTCACACTTCAAACAAGTTTTAAACCGAAACTGCCTATTCTTGCGCTTACTGATCATATTTATGTTGTTCTTGCTGCTTTTGTGCAATAGATGAATAACAATTTTTTGTTTTTAGATATTTTATGTTTAGATATTTCTATTTTGCGGGAGTCCCGCGAATCATTTTATTTTCCCGCGTCCCGCACACACACGAGTCTCTACCCGCCCGCACCCGCACTCGCCCATCAAGTTTTGTCCCGCGCCGCACTCTGTTGCGTTGGGTCCCGCGGGTCCCGCGGTACTCCCGCGGGATTGCAGGTCTCTACATTCAGGTAACAACACGGTATTAAGAATCAAGTGTATGTAAACTTTTGAACGGGGTCATTTTTATAAATTTATAAAGATTATTTTCTTCTGTGGACTATATGTAAACGTCTTTAATGTCAAATATCTGATTCAGGTCAGTACTAAATAAAAACAATAACATGCATGTTGTATGATTTCTCTTATTTTGGTAAAATAATTAACATTTTGCAGCTTTTATGTATTTTTTTATAATTTTTTTTTTTGTATTGTTTGTGTCTTTAATTTTTTTTTTTACACAAATATTGTTAAACTACTTTTCACTATAGTTTAATTTACTTTATAATTGACTATTCATTTATTTTTCATTATTGTATGTTCTGTATATATTACATATTCTACTTGCTATTACTCATGCATTGTCATTCATTTCATTTATTTATTTATTATGGTATTATACATATGTTTGCTATTTTAAATCTTATTGTATTGTTGTACTTGCTATTTTGTTATATTATTCACTTTACTACAACATGTACTACACACACCTTTTAATATTATTAGGGGTGCACCGATCCGATATTAGGATCGAATATTGAAAAATTGAAAAATTAGCTGGATCAGGCATCGACAAAAATTAACCAATCCACGGGCGGATCCAGTTTTTTTTTTTAGTTTTTTTTTCTTCCTCCATTTCTACTACTACATTTTATTTATTTAAATGTATTTTAAGAAGTTTGATTACATTCTATTTTCGAATGCAGAATTGTTCTTTAAATAACAAATAAATAAGTATTCAATACATTACATCTGTTTTGTCTTAGTTAGGAAAGTAATGTTTAGTTAGGAAAGTTTGGTGCCTTTAGTTTCTTCTCCATGGTGGAAGGAAGGTATGCAGTTTATTATTAATTCAACAATGGTATCGGATCGGTATTGGGTCTGAAAAAGTCGGATCGGTGCATCCCTAAATATTACAAATATCACTTTCACTATATTTTACCGCTGTAACTAAGTTTTACTAGATTAGTTAAGTTTGTTATTTTTAATGAGTTTATATCTACATAGAGTGCTGTGGAAATATAAAGCAGTCTACCAGTGAATCACTTTTTGATTTGAATTTGTTAGTTTTATTTCATAATCCATAATAGGGGCACTTTAGGAATCAAATATACGTTAACTTTTGAACAAGGTCATTTTTTTTTTTTTTATAAATTCAACTATTATTTTCTTATGTGGACTATATGTAAACATCCTTTATGTAAAATATTTTATTCAGGTCAGAACTAAATAAAAAAATAACATGCATTTTGTATAATCCCTTTAATTTTTGCAAAATAATTGACATTTTGCATTTTGCAAGGCATATGTAAAAAAAAAAAAATACTAATCTATTTATTTATTTAACATTAAAAAAACTAAAAATGCTATGTGTACTGTGTAAGAATAACTGAGATATGTCACAGGATGTGTATACTGCTGCTCTCTTGTTGGCTCGATTGCTTCTATTGTTCTCCTCATTTGTAAGCTTTGGATAAAAGCGTCTGATAAATGATTAAATGTTAATGTAGAAATGTAAACTTACCTCCTCTAGCAGATCCAAAGGCATAAAACAGTAGGACGAATTGTAGTGAAGGCAGAACATCTAAGCATATACCAGCCAGAACCCTGAATATAGTACTGATCCGCTGACTTAACTTCCGAATTAGTTTGTCCAACACTGTATAAGAAAAAGAAAATAATTATTAAACAAATCCAAAGGTTTAATCTAATTTTGAATTATTGGTATGATAAAAAATAAGTAAAGTAAACTAAATTCACTAATTCATGTTTTAATTTGGACAAACAATGTTCACACAATCATTCACTCAATCATTTCTCCCTTGAAAACTATACAAACATACAAATATCATATCATATTCTCTCCGAATCTTCAACACAGAAGAAAACCTCACAGTTTATAGACCTCATGTCCACTTAATATTACACACATTAAAAGTACTATGTAGACATTTTGACAATGATAAACTTACAGTCAGTTTATCTGCTGTTTGAAAATAACACATGTGAACACACACAGGTGAAAGTGCAGAAGCTCAATTCAGTATGAAATGTGCGCATGTCTGTTTAAACAATATATACATAATAAATACTGTCATTGTTGAGCGTGTGATCTGATCAGAGATTCTCAACTCTGGCCTGCAAGATCCATTTTCCTGCAGACTTCAGCTCCAACTTTGATCAAACTCACCAGACTGTAACTTTATACTGACCCTAAAGACCTAGATCAACTTGTTCTGGGCCTGTATTCAAAAAACATCTTAAGGCTAAAAGTAGCTCATAACTTGCCGATTTCTGAGAAAATCTTAAGAATAATGGGCGTGTCAGTCCTAAATTTAGGACTCTTAAATTTTTGCTCTGCCTCAGAACTTAAACTTTTTAGAAACGCCTAAACTCCAACTCCAAATTTCCTTTGATTATATCCTTGTTTTCGTGAACAAGTTGGGCAAGATGTAACAGCAGTTCTTGCATCTGGTTTGGTTTTCTTTTGAGTTTGCATACTATCAGGCTTGATTATTCAATTCTGTTAATAAAAAAGGCTGTTTATCTGCATATCAGCTGATTGTTTATGAGAAGCACACAAGTAATAGGCTGATAATCAGCTGAACATATATATGTGACCCTGGACCACAAAACCAGTCTTAAGTCGCTGGGGTATATTTGTAGCAATAGCCAAAAATACATTGTATGGGTCAAAATTATTGATTTTTCTTTTATGTCAAAAATCATTAGGAAATTAAGATAATGTTCCATGAAGATTTTTTGTAAAATTCATACTATAAATATATCAAAATGTAATTTTTGATTAGTAATATGCATTGTTAAGGACTTCATTTGGACAACTTTAAAGGTGATTTTCTCAGTATTTAGATTTTTTTGCCCCCTCAGATTTCAGATTTTCAAATAGATGTATCTCAACCAAATATTGTCCTATCCTAACAAACCATATATCAATAGAAAGCTTATTTATTGAGCTTTCATATGAGGTATGAGGGTCACATATTTGTTTAATTTGTGACACTTAGCCTGCATTTGACGTCAACATTTAAAAAAATAAAAAAAAAATAAAATTCTTTATTTGAATATGACAACTTAGTATCATGCTCTATAATATTTCTTTGAACACATCTCTGACAGAGACATCAGCCAATCACTGTGTGCATATTTAATGAGCCTGCTGACATCATCCACTGCCCTTACTCTTAGCTTAAAACTATTCCTTAGTGCCTTCATTTGTCTCAGCAGCTTTGTGAATAGGTTTTAGGAAAAAAACTTATCTAAAAACTTTTACTGCTATTGAGAAGAACTCTTAGTGCTGCGGTAAAATGTTTTGTGAATATAGGCCCTGGTGTGTTTGATTAGGGTTGGAGCTGAACTCTTCTGGAAAATGGATCTTGCGGGTCAGAGCTGAGAACCTCTGCTGTTAATGAACATGATTTATCAATCTGGTTATTAGTGTTTGACCACATCATTTAATTCAGCATGTGAAAATGTATTCCTGTTATAAAACCCCTGCTAAAATCAGACGATATGATTAAAATAATATAATTGCAGGAAAACAAATGAATCTTGCACACTACTGACTATTGTGGTTTGTCTTGTGCTGTTTTCTTTGAGGAAGGCATGATTACAAAAACAGTATTTACTCAGCGTGTGTGTTTTTTTAGGTAAATGGTAAGTAATTTACAATTTATGTACATTTTAGACATATTTTCAGTTGAACTTAGTCATATATATTTATTAATCACTTCTCAAGTCTCTAAATACTTTTTTGATGCACAATTAATCTGTTAATGTTTTAAAATGGATTTTACGGATTAAGATTAATTAATCTGCTTCAAAATTAAATGAATTGCTAATAACAATACTTTTACCACTGAAACTGTGTTCAAATATTACAACTGGTGAAAAATACTTTGAATTTACTTAAAATGGTTACTCTTTTGTATCTATTAACTTAACTTTCATGTTATGTCACTTGTTAGCCTGTTTGATCTTAATGACATGAAGTCATTACTTTGCTGATCACGGTTTTGAGTAATATTATATCTGCCCTTTCTAATGAACATGACAACACAAAGTAATTTCAGACCATTTAAGATATTTCAATCAAATCTGCAAATTTGTTTGTAGAACCAAATTAGCCAGAGATCAGTTATCAAGATTAAAAATATTTGGCAACTGTCAAATCATAATAGTTTTTATATGTATCATTAGTCCGGTAAATCATAATTTCACAGCATATACATCTCACTAACTCTTGATGGAAGAAAATACTTACCATAAATAATATAGATGAGGTTGAACAGAAGCACAATCACAAAGAGGACTATAATCATGATGCCTTCTAATCCGGCGTAACTCAGGCCTTTGTCCCAGGCAGATTTAAACAGAACTGGAATAAAGGAAGAATTAAAAAATTAACAAAATGTAAATGCAGATCAAAGGAATTATACAAACTCTACTCACGGAACAGATGCAACATTATATAACATTGTTTGAACTGTTAGTTTAGCTGTTTCTGTCTGATCCTGACTCTGTGACCTTTGTGCTTATTAGGTGACCCCAAAACATCTAGAGGTGTGATGTAGAAGTAGCTAGCTGCATGATGTTTTTTGTAACACTTAATGTGATTTTTTTTTTTTTTTCATAATTAACAAGTGTAGATGCTAAAAGTAACGTGTTTAGTCACACAGAGATTTGGCACTGAATATGTACAGAATAAAAATACAACAGCAACACAAGACACTTCCAAGTATTAATGTCATGTTGTGTTTTGTTTCAAGTGTTAATGTGCATGTGTTCATGATAATGTCTGTTGATTTATATTGGATTTATTTACCTGAATAAAAAACCGCTGAGAACAAAACATATTCTGCCTCATAACTGTAATTTTGAATCCATATTTTAATCTTGCCTGTAAAAAAAAAGAAAATAAATAATTACATCCACAATATAATTTACAACACCAACACCACAGTGAAACACAAATCCTTTTTAATCCTTTTTAATGTTAAATAATATGTACTGTAAGATTATTTAGTTCTTATGAAAACAGTCTGGGTATTATAATTCATAAAAGTATATTTTCTCTAATAAACTGTCAGCAATGAAGCACACCTCTGAACTCGTCAACATACGGAGCCGTCCAGAGCAACATGAGAGGCCTCAGAAAATAAAGAGAACAACAAGAGACCGTCTCAAACAGAGACCCTGAAAGAAACACCAGACATTACTGAACATCTAAACATATTTGAATGATAGATTATAATATCTTAATAATGAATCAGCAGTGAATCACTGACCTTCAGAAACTCCCCAGAGGACAAAAGCGAGAAACATCAGAAGATTTGGACAGAAAACTAGAAACATCTGAAGACGGAAGACTGTGTCTGGAGAGAAAATGCAAAATAACACCTGTTCAGTCAAATAGGGAATTTATTTTTTTGATTATCTCTATCAGTAGTTCAATTTTATTTAATTTCCTGAAAATTACATGTATTAACACACATGTATAGCTATAAAACCCAAAATTGTGTTGAAAACAAAAAAATAATATTATAAATAACTACTGAATACTTTCTGTTCAATTACATAGTAGTTTCAGTACCGCTGTCACACAGCACACATTTTAATACACTCAATATGTATTATGTTATATATACACTACCAGTCAAAAGTTTTTTAATATATTTTTAAAGATGTCTCTTCTGGTCACCAAGCCTGAATTTATTTGATCCAAATCACAACAAAATCAGTACTGTGAAATATGTTTACTATTTACAATTACAGCTTTCTAATTAAATATATTTTAAAATGTAATTTATTCCTGTGATCAAAGCTGAATTTTCAGCATCATTACTCCAGTCTTCAGTGTCACATGATCCTTTAGAAATCATTCTAATATGCTGATTTGCTGCTCAGGAAATAAACATAAAAAGGAAATAAAAAGAAATTAAAAGCTTTGGTAACATTATACAGTATACCAGTGGTTCTTAATTACATTCCTGGGGGCCCCCTGCTCTGCACATGTCTCCCTTATTTAACACACCTGATTAAGATCATCAGCTTATTAGGAGAGAAAGCCATGAACTGAACTAACATGTTGATGATCTAAATCAGGTGTGTCATTCAGGTGTGTTAATTAAGGGAGACGAGCAAAATGTGCAGGACAGGACCAGCAAATCAGCATATTAGAATGATTTAGGGTGTGGTGTTAAGGATTCTATGCTTTTAACGGCCTGAGAGCTTTGTTTTTCGTCTGATATGTATTTTCAGCTGTTAGACCTTTTATTAAGTTGTGTGTGCCTTTCCATATAATACTCATTCAATTGAATTTGCCACAAGTAGCCACAACTCAAAGTAAATTAACATCAACAAACAATATGAAGGCTCCTGGGCTAGATTTCAACTGTCCCAGATAAGAATATCAATAAATGGCCAAAGCAATATCACCCTGTTGCCCAAAACTGGTTACCCACTGAAGCTAAGCAGGGCTAAGCCTGGTCAGTACCTAGATGTGAGACCTCCTGGGAAAACTAGGTTGCTGTTGAAAGAGGTGTTAGTGAGGCCAGTAGGGTGAGAAAGCACTTAGAAAGAAGATTTAATACAAATTATTGACATTAAATTGACTCTTACAAAAATGTTACATATAGGAACTCTCTAGAGAGACCTATCACCTCTGAGCTAAAGAGAAAAGGCCAATGAAAATTGGTGAGTGTAATTTGCATGCACAGCCCTGTACATAAAGGTATATAAGATGGCGGCATGCATCCACTCATTCAGATTTCTGCTTTCTTTTTTTTTTGCTTTTTTTTCTGATTAAACTGACTTGGAACTACCTGTGCATTAAACGGTTTTACTGCACACCTGCCAGCCAATCAGAATCCAGTATCCAGACATTCCATGGAATAAGTATATATATTAGGGGTGGGCATAGATTAATTTTTTTTAATCTAGATTAATCTAGATTAAATTTTGGAATTAATCTAGATTAATCTAGATTAAAATGGCTAATTTGAATTCTGCTGAAGGCATTCAGAATATGTGTGCTACCCAAATAATGACTTAAAGTCTTTGAGAATGGATCATAAAGCTCATAAAGCTCATAAAGCTGTTCTATGATAATTTGTTGATGAAAATAAATTATGTTCAATTAGATGTACTTGTGTTTACTAACTAACTAACAATGAAATTATTTTTTCTACCCATTAGATTGTGTTTTTTTTAACGTCAACACCTACCCAGCCCATTACATGTTACACCGTACTTTTATTTTGACAGGTTGCCGTGAAGTTTCTGTGTCATACAGTATGATATGATGCTAGTTTTCTCAAATGAAACGGTAAAAGTGACACTCACAGCAGTTTGGGAGATTGAGTTTATGTGTTCATGTGAGATGAAAATGCCAAAAATGACCGGGAGCGTCTCGTGTGTTTCAGTATGCGTGTAGTAAAAGCTCGTCTCCGCAATGCATGCATACAGCTAGGCAAACGGAACATATCGGATTCATATTAAAACGGTCTTTTTGCATTTCAGTTTTCACATACACTAGTCCATATCGCGATTTGAATTAAGTGACTGACCAACATTTGATTTATGAATCCAAAAAACGACGAATTTACGTGGCATTTCGCTATAGTAGATTCGGTTTTTATGAATGGAGGACGACGCGATCCCGTCTGTGTTTTGGCAGAGGAGACTTAAACGCGCGACCATATTCTATAGTCTTCGGTATACATCCGCGTTAAACTATCAAGGTGAAAGTCATCATAGCTTGTGTAGTTTAGACCCAGCTCCCAACCCAAATTTGAGAATAGATTAACGGCGATATTTTTTTTATCGCGCGATAAGAGTTTCACGTTAACGCAGCACGTTAACGCCGATAACGGCCCACCACTAATATATATATATATATATATATATATATATATATATATATATGTCATCATCCAGTTCAGTTCAAATAGTATAGGATATCGCTGGAAAATGTCCCCAACTAAGCAAGCCAGAGGCGACAGCAGCAAGGAACCAAAACTCCACAGGTGACAGAAATGGAGAATAAAACCTTGGGAGAAACCAGGCTCAGTCGGGGGACCTGTTCTCCTCTGGCCAGACCAAACCAGCAGTTTATACCAATGTCCGATTGTAGAGAACTCATCAGGTTCCTGTGGTGTAGCACCGATGGCCGTCTAGGTTGGCGAGGTCTTCATTGATGATCCGTCTCTGGAGCTCATCTGGTTAACATTCAAAGCTATAGAAGTCATCTCTAGGTGGAGATCCATGACCTCGGCTGGGTACGGACTGAATCCGGGGAACTGCAGTGAACATCACATCTGGATACAGGCTGGATCTGGTGGCTACGGTGACCTCGGAATGAAATGTCATCAATGAAATGTCATCTGATGACGTTTGATCCTCGATAGTAGATCACATGATACTCGGTGCAACACACCATTCCTGACAAAAATATTCCCTCAGTGCTTCAGATACCAAATGACAATCATAGATTCCTTTGTCCTTTCTCTTCTGGAAGGTCTACGCAGGTGCTCGACTTAATACAAAATTCTAGACAAGTGCTTAACGTGGAGTTGTTTTTCACGCAGCTTCTGTTCTAAATATGCCGGAAGTGTGTCCTGTCCTCCAGACATGACTTGAGGTAGGTGATTGATGACAGTCATAGGTCAAGGCCTGGCACCCATGTTCCACTTGACATGCAAATCCAACATGGCAGAGACTAGAGATCAACATTAGTTCATAAATTTTTTGGATGTTGTGTTTGTACGACTGATTCGTGTTAAGGACACTCTGTGTTTTATCTGAATCGCTTGCACGTCTGAGGCATGCTGCACTGAATCAGCTGACATTCCTTTGGAGTCAGCCAGAAGTGCTCCATATGGCTCTTTGAGCAGTCTCCTGCGTGACGTCAGTTTTGACAAACAGAACCCGACTTCCCGGCATCCGCAACAGTTTTTTGGGGACCAAGCACATATTTGATGTTGAAGTTGTAGCCCGCCAATTTAGCCACCCAGCGTTGTTTGCAGCAATCAAGTTTGGGTTTTGTAAGTATATGGGCCAAGGGGTTATTGTCAGTCATGGCCCTTGAGCCAATGAATGAACTTATCACATATTAACCATTTTAAGGCCAAAACCTCCAAACGATACACTGGATAGTGTTGCTGCGACCGAGAAAGGGACTTACTGGCGAAGGCTACAGGCCTGGCTCTCATCTCCCCCTCTGGAACCTGTGAGAGCACAGCTCCAATACCATCTAAGGATGTGTCTGTTGCCAGTACAAAAGGGTGATGGAAATCTGGATGAGCAAGAACAACAATGTTTTCAACCTCTTGACAGCCTGATCCTGAGCTTTTGTCCAGTCACTGGGCTTCAGCTTTTTATTCTGGTGAACATGACCCTGCTTCCTTTTTTCCTCTTGCCTTCTGACCCTTTAGGAGACCAAAAAGAGGCTTTGCTACAGCTGAATAGTTTGGAATGAAGTGCTGGTAGTAATTCATCATGCCCAGAAATGATCTTATTTTCTCATGGGAAGGAGTAGTTCCATCTAGCTCCATCAAATCCGAACTGCTCATATTAGAGATGCTTTCAAATTGCTTGGGTCTGTGGAAACCCCTGTCTGATCAATTATATGCCCTTAGAACTTCACCGATTTTCTCATCAGGTGACATTGTTTTGGAGCCAGCTTAAGATTGTATGCACGGAGTCTGCCAAACACCATTTCTAAGCGATCAAGAGCAGTTGTCTCATCTGGACTGAAGACAATCAAGTCGTCTAAATAGCACAGGAGACTGAGGAAGTTTTCGTCTCCGAATATGCTGGTCATCATACGCATGAAGCTGTCGGGTCTGTTGCAGAGACCCTGGGGAAGACAATTGTACTCGAATAGACCCCATGAGCATCTTAAAAGCTGTAAACTTGTGGTCGTCTTCGTGCAGCGGCATGTTATAGAATTTGGATGTCAAATCCATTGTGTAAATAATGCATTTCCGCCAAGTACTGCTAAACAATCCGATTGATGCGGTAGAGGGTGCGCATCCTTGAGTGTTCTATTCAGCCAGCGAAAGGCTGTACATACACACAAATCCCCATTCTTCTTCCAGACCAAAACGAGAGGAGAAACATACTCACTGCTAGATCTTCTAATCATCTCCTTCTTCTCCATTTCGGTCAGCACCTGCCGCAGTGTTTGATACTGCCTGGGTGCTACTCATCTGAATAGAAGCCTGAATCGTCTGGTGTCTGAGAGGTGTATCCTGTGTACAAATCCCTTAGCTTCCCCACATCAAGATGGCTATGGGACATCGGAGATGTCACATGAGTCGATGTCCAGACTATCCAGACCAACTGACTTAAGTTGCTTGCTCACAGGTAATGCATCAGCTGCTCCATCAGACAGACTGGCTGAGCAGCTTACCAGCAGAGCATTGACAATATTAGTGTGATCAAAATCTTCAAGTGCAATGCATGTATAGAGATCTGCCCAGGACCCATCCATCTCCCCAGAGAGATGTGATCATCCTAGCCTCCATGACACCTCTGGGAGCAGAGTGAGCTGATGTAGGCTCAGTCATGACTGCAGTTCCAGGAGAGACAACAGCAGATTTGGGCAACTTCCCCCATACTAAGTACTCATGGTCTGGCTCGAGATGGACAGCTGAGTTACATCTCACTGTCCCGATCTTCTCAGGGATCTCCTCTCCTCTACAATGTTTCAATCCTGCAAGCATTGACAAGAAGCTTTCACACTCAGGGTCCGAGGATGTTGGCTTATTTCCATTCAGAATTTCCATTCTGAAATCCTGAGTTCTTTGCCATGAGATACCATGTTGAACATCCAGTGGTCAGTATGAGAGAATTGTACTTAAAGCACCTAATTTGAACTGCTCTGATACAAGATACATAACTTTTTTATGGTCCTGTCAAGCAGACAAAAACATAAAAATTATGAAGTGGACATGTGGCTTTGCATCTTTAAACAACATACTGCTGTTATCACTTAGGATGTACTCACTTTTGTTGGCAGCTATTTTGACAATAATTTTTGTTCTTTTCAGGGGACAGTAAATCTATACTGCTATACAAGCTGCACATTGACTTCTATAAAATATAGCCAATTTTATTTCTATAGTATTGTCCCTTGAGAACATATACTAAAATGGTTGCTGAAGTGTGAGGGGATTATATATATATATATATATATATATATATATATATATATATATAAAAAAATCCTATATCAGATATTTAATATTAGTCTGGTGAATAAACTAAAAAAATTACTAGCCAATGGCAATTCTATTGCCAAGGTGTCCGTAGAGGGTGATAATATGATATGATAATATTTACAATAAAACACTGAATTTGATAGGTGTCTCTCACATTGTCCCACATTAACTTTAAAATAGTGTACAGTGTTTTATAATAATAATTTATTCTATTTAGTGTCCATTTCATTCATTTAAATTTTTGTACTATTGGGGCCATTCAAGTTAATTGGCATATTAGATTTTTTTATGAAAAAGTAACACAATAGTTACTTACCCTGGTAATTACTTGCTTTATAATGATGTAACTCTATTACTTTGTTAAAGTAACATGCCCGAAACTGCAAGTATATTATTAAATCGTCTTCACGTTGAACAGTACAACCTCAAAAAGCAGCCTTAACATACTAAATCAATGTCATTTACTGTATATGGACTTCACATTAGGCATAAGTCAAAGATGACTTTTTACTACCTGTTCAGCTTTAGTGTACTAACTTACCCTCTGGAGGGACGATTTCTTTCACATAATTTGATGGAAATAGTCCTGTTTTATTGTTTTTCATTCCCATCCACCACCCTTCATCATCCTGTAAGACAAAACAGAGCAAAACTGAACATTTAAGTGGAAACAGAATGTTGATTAGTTCTTCCACTCATATAAATCCACTCTCAAATGAATGAATTATTGTTCAGTGTTTACAAATGATTACTCAAGGAATGTAAAACACAACAAAATAAACAATTTAAAGAGATTTATACATTAGCTTTGAATTAAGTTAGTGTTCATTATAATACCCCTGATAGAATCTCTATGGTTTCCCCAACAATAAGCTCCAGCTCGTCATCTTCCACAGCAGTGTAGTCATACAACACCTCACATTTCCTCATCTGTTCATTTGGTTTCATAGCTGTAAAGACATGATAAACATGATGAAAAACATGATTAAACTTGTCAACAGGTTCTACTTTTTTCAATATTTAAAAAAGACAAAAAGGCAATTCCTTATGTTTTTTCAATATATTGTGACACATCCCTGGAGTTTCATGCCTTAGGCCGGTCCACTTTAGTTCACCACTGACAATATTAAAATATTGTCATTAAAACCTCAGTATATAAGTCTGCAGTAGTGCACAGTTCTCTACAGCTGTTACAGAGGGAGTCGGAGGTGGATCCACTTTATTAAACAGATCATGGTCAAACAGGCAGAGTTCAACACCGGCAAACAGGAACAAACAAGATAAACCAAAGCGTAATCCGAAAAACAGGCAAGATGGTCAGGGGCAGGCGGCAAGGTTCACAAACACAAAAAACAATCCAAAATCAAACACACGAAGGCAAGGGAACAGGAATACTAGATACAGGACAAACGTTAAAGCTAAACAACAATCAGCAAACACAGAAGGGAAGGAGTGGCCTTTTATAACAAACACTAGGGGTCACATGACAGAAACAACCAATGGGAGACAGACACATGGAACAGGGGAACCAATGAAAACATGACACAGACAAGGGTGAAGCTTGGTTGGGTGAGACAACACATAACATAACGGGTCCACACTGGAGTGCCCTTTAGTGGGGCTGCCTTGCAATTATTATTTTTTGTTTAGTTTTGTTTTTTTGTGTGTGGCAGTGGACAGCAATTTGCAGGGAGGGTGGGACATTTGCTTTCAGTGCTATCAGGCTAAAGTTAGCATTTTCCAGGATCTCCTATTGCACCTTTAATATAGTAGTAATATAGAATACTTCTCTAAAGAGACACTTTAAGACTTAAGATATTTTATTTGAAACACATGGCCATTGTATAACTGTATCATTCAACAAGCATTTGTGCTTGGACCCCGATGATCACCTCTTGCAGTTATATTATTATTATTGTTATTATTATTATTATTATTATTATTATTATTAATTATTATTATTGTTGTTGTTGGACCGCAGCCCTCAAAATGAGAAGCACTAAATTGAAGAACATAAGGGGCATGGCACACACATACCTTTACATAGTGATCTGCAGTAGATCAGAGAGCAGAGCAGCGGTGCAGATCCAGATGCAAAAATACAGAGAATCAACACCATTATATGTAAAACAGAGAAACCTGCCAAACACAGACATCAGTTACTGAATAAAGAGGAAGATTGTGACATTTTGTAATCCCTGCAGATCACCCTATGTCATTTCTACTGGTTTTGTGAAGTTTTGTCAAGGTTTCCAACTGTGCAATAATAATATAATATAATAATAAATGCAATAAAAGCAAATTAAATAAAAATTGACTTTTTGTATTGTATTTTGTTTGTATTGTCACACACTCCATGATGGAAAACTGGAATAATACATTGAGTGTTACTGCTGCCATTTTTTGCTGTAGTTTTTTTTTTTTTTTTTTTTTTTACACACTGGATAAACGTCTCTGTTATGAAGGTAACCCTCGTTCCCTGAAGGAGAGAACAGAGACAAGTGACATCATTTTGAGGATCGTACTTGAGAGACCTATCACCTCTGAGCTTAAGAACAAATCCAATGAACATTGGCGAGTAGAATTTGGTGAAGAAAAAAAAATCTTGCTAATTACTTATAAAGCCCTCAATGGTTTAGCTCCTCAGTACTTGAACCAGCTCCTATCGTATTATAGTCCCTCACGTCCGCTGCGTTCTCAAAATTCTGGCAATTTGATAATACCTAGAATATCAAAATCAACTGCGGGCGGCAGATCATTTTCTTATCTAGTGCCTAAACTCTGGAACAATCTGCCTAACACTGTTCGGGAGGCAGACACACTCTGTCAGTTTAAATCTAGATTAAAGACACATCTCTTTAACCTGGCTTACACATAAAATCATTAACACATTCCCATAATTCAAATCCGTTAAAGGATTGTTAGGCTGCATTAATTAGGTCAGCCGGAACCGAAAACACCTCCCATAACACCTGATGCACTCGTTGCATCGTAAAAAGAATGGCATCTACGCTAATATTAGTCTGTTTCATTCTTATTCCGAGGTCACCGTAGCCACCAGACCCAGCCTGTATCCAGATCAGATGGTCACTCCAGTCCCCTGGATCCAGTCCGTACCCAGCTTAGATCATGGATCACCACCTAGAGATGACTTCAATAGCCGTGGATGTCAACCAGATGAGCTCCAAGGCGGATCATCAATAAAGACCTCGCCAACCTTGACGGCCGTCGGCGCTACACCACAGGATCCTGATGAGTTCTCTACAATCGGACATTGGTATAAACTGTTGTTTGGTCTGGCCAGAGGAGAACTGGTCCCCCGACTGAGCCTGGTTTCTCCCAAGGTTTTTTTCTCCATCTCTGTCACCTGTGGAGTTTTGGTTCCTTGCCGCTGTCGCCTCTGGCTTGCTTAGTTGGGGACATTTTCCAGCGATATCGTATACTATTTGAACTGAACTGACGATGATATCACTGAATTCATTGATGAACTGCCTTTAACTGAAAATTGATTGTTACAATAATGCGTTACTTACACACTATGGTGCTGTTTAAATACTGTGCAGCTGCTTTGACACAATCTGTATTGTAAAAGGCGCTATATAAATAAAGGTGACTTGACTTGACTTGAAGGAAACCTTGGACTACTCCGTCCTGTTCTGGACTGGGAGTATGGAGGACCCAGAGTTCACCTAGGGGGAACAGCTGGGGATACGACGCACGGATCCATAAGGAATGGTGCAGAGGAGGACACGGGCTCCACACGAAGGTTATAGAAACTTGTGTAGGTGTTGTATGTCACCGAGCCCGCAGCTCCACAGATGTCTGCTAGAGAGATGCGGTGCACCAGCGCGCAGGAGGAGGCAACACTCTGAGTGGAGTGAACTCGAACTCTTAGGGGGCATGGCTCACCTTGGGACGCCAAGGTGATTGCATCTACCACCCGATGGGCCAACCTCTGTTTGGAGACAGCATTCCCTTCTGCTGTCCCCCAAAGCAGACAAAGAACCTCTCTGAGCGTCGGAAGATCCAGTTGCGCAAAGCACGAATGGGATACAGCAGTTCCAAGGTCGGGTCTGCCTCCTCCGGGGGCAAAGCTTGCAGGTTCCCCACTTGCTCCCGGAAGGGCATGGTGAGAATCTAGGGCATGAAACTAGGCCAGGGTCACATGAGAGTCAGCCGGTCTGAACTCCAGGCACGTTTCGTGACCAAGAATGCGTGCAGGTCCCCCATCCTCTTAATAGAGGTGCAGTCAGGAGCGATGTCTTGAGCGACAGATATTTTAGCTTGACTGAACTAAGCGGCTCAAAGGGAGCTCTCCGGATGCCTTGGAGGACCAAGGAGAGATCCCAAGAGGGAGATGCTGTCTGGAAGGGTTTATGCTCCTCACACCTCTAAGGAACCTGATGATCAGGTGATGCTTGCCAAGGGATGACCCACTCACTGCACCATGATGCACAGCAATTGCTGCCACATACACTTTCAAAATGGAGGGGAACAGCCTCCGTTCCACCTTTTTTTGGAGGAAGGAGAGCAGGTGAACGTGATCTGGTTTGCCCAGAGAAAGACCGTGGCACAACAATGCCCTCAACAATGCCCTCACTGTTTAATGCAAAGACCGGCAGCCCTGGCTATGCAGATAAATAGGTTTCTTTTCTTATAGGTCCCTCAAGTACGATCCCAAAAACTATGTCCCTCATCGTAACATCGGAGTGAACGACTGAGAGCGAACTGTTGTTCTACAATGATGTCATTGTATAGAGAATAACCAGTACTATAACTACTTATCATTAATAATTATTGATTTTAGTTACAGATATTCAGCATTTGGCATCTTGTTATCTAAACAATTCTGTATTTATTTGACTAAAAACACAGATCTGCACAAAACTGACCATTATATCCACTGGAATAAATTGAATTGCATGCACTGTAAAATCTGGAAACTTAATTGTCTTAATGTAAAAATGTATGTAACTAAAACTAAATTAAACTTAGTCTAGGTCGAACAGTTGTGTATTTTTATGACTCACCCAATTTATCCAGTTCTACAGTTGTATTGGCTGAAAGTCCTCCAGCAGACACCTCACACATATAAACTCCTTTATCCTCAGTTCTGACACTCTTCAGTCTGAGAGAGAAGTTTCCTTTGTGGGTTTCATCAGTGAAGAACTCAACTCTGTCTCTGTATCGCTCATCCGATGACTCTGGTAAAGGCTTATGGTCTTGGTAGAGCAGAACCACAATATCTTCATCTGTTTTTATCCATGAAACTTCCAAGTCTTCAGGTGTGATGTGAGAGTCTACAGAGCAGCTCAGAGTGACGTCTTCACCCACAGAAGCAGATATGGACTGTTTTGATCCAGATATTTTCAAATAATCTGAAAGAACAAACTGTAAAATATCACAGCAGGAATACATTCAGTAATTAGCAGGGGTGGAAGTAATGAATTACAGCTACTCATGTTACTGTTATTAAGTAGTTTTTTTTTTTTCTTCGGGTACTTGCACTTCCTTGACTGTAATTTTAAATATGGGCCTGTATTCATAAAAAAAAAATAATGCAAAGATTCCAAGTGACAAAATTGTAATACAATTCTTAGAATCATGGGTGTTTCCTCTGGAAATTAAAGGAAAAAAAATCCTAGTAAAGAAACAAGTAATTCAGAAAGCATCTTAACCCTTAAAAGAGGTCTTATTAATAATATTAATTTTAATAATATTACATATAATAAGTGTGTGTGTGTGTGTGTGTGTGTGTGTGTGTGTACGGTAAAACAGGAACAATTATGCCTATAATTTCAATGTGATGGTTTATAACATACTCATACCCTGCATCGCAATGTACACACTATCCATCCTAAATTCAATGTGATAGTACTAATTTTCAATATTATTTAGGGCAGATACAGTGGATAGTATGCACACTGGGACGAAGGGATACACTTAAAAGTGCTCTATTATTTCCATCTTGGGCAACCTACCAATCACAGTCTTCAAAAGGCTGTGTCATAGCTAGCAATGTGGTCACATACTAAGATAAAAGTTTTTTGTCTTTTCCCTCGCTCAGAGTTGCTTTTAGGTGCTCCGATACCACTTTTTCGGGTACTCGGCTGATACTAATACTTTTATTTCAAACTTTTATTACTGCTCAACAGAGAAGGCTCGGCTGAGCGAAAAAAGACTTCACTGCATCACTATTTTTGTTGAATAGATTTTTGTACCTTAACTGGGTTCGGAAGGCAGTTTATAACTTTCTGGAAGCGGAGTTTGATCAGGAGATTATTCCATTACACTGCATTATTGACGTCTGCAGTCGGGTGCACTCATGTGCACTCTGTTTACGTAGCTCTGTTTCCCCTACCATTACCCCCCTCCCCAACGGCACCCCCCGCCCCCCCTTGAACGTCAAGTTCATTTTATTTGTGATATAGCGCCAGATCACAATAGAAGTCATAAAGGTATTCTTTCCTATAGAACAGGTCTATACATTGTTCTTTTATTAAACAAACTAAACTGCCTTATGTTATTTATCTTATTTACACGAAGGCATGTAATTTCTGTCTCTACATGGTCACGGGTTTACAATGTCTCTTCCGCGAAAACATGGACTCCATTCATAAAAAAAAATAATTGATTTTGGATTAATAAATCACAAGTTGGTCTGTCACTTACAGTTTTTTTACAGACGCTAGGACACATTTCTCAATACTTAGGTCACTTTTGCAAAACTCTTCACACAATTCTCCTAACCGATTCTCCTAACAAAAAAATGAGCTAAAAAACACAAACACAGTGTTTTCTTGTGTAAAACAAGGACAAATCTGTTTATAATTGCAATATATATTGTTATAACTGCAATAAATGTTACTGGAATGAATCAGACATGATGCAGAATTCGTCAATATTTTATGTTGTTTATTTAATTTTGATTTTAAGTAATTCCGAAATACAAGAATTTGTACACACCATCCACTGATACAGATACAATAGTAATGCTAATCTACTGCATTTTTTAGATTTGAAATATTTTTCAATAAAATATTGTTGTTGAATTTTGCTGTCTTATTCAGTTTTGCATTATGTTATTGTTTGGAACATAAGTTTAACAGTTTTGAAAACAGTATGTAAGCACGTGCAAAATGTCCTGTACGTACAAAGATTTTTGGCAGTTGTTGTGTCTGAGTGAGAAAAGAATTCATGAAATTTGAGAGATGTAGTCACTGAATGCATTTTGATAAAACAATGATAATTGATCCTCAGTTTAGCCCACATAGACTTCTGTTGTGCTCACTGTGTGAAGAGTTTTGCAAAAGTGACCTAAGTATTGAGAAATGTGTCCTAGCATCTATAAAAAAACTGTAATTCAAATTGCGATATGGACTAGTGTCTGTGAAAACTGAAATGCAAAAAGACGGGGAAAGGGAAAAATGAAAGGAATGGAGAGTGTTGTGGGAGGTACTGTAATGTAACAAGTTTCTGGTTGCATTAGTCCTATACCTAGTCTATCCAATAATTAGTCTGTCTAAAAATGTGAGTATGTGTTTTGTATTGTAAGGATATTTGGGCATGCCAGTGGAGGAGCCCATTCAGCGTGATTGCAGCATATAGTGATGTTCCCACAGGGTTGGCCTGGGACATTCAAAATAGTTTTGTGGCAAAAGATGTTTCTCCCTATTCTTCTTCCTCTTACTGTAACCTACTGCCTTTTTATAGTGCTTACACCTTTATTGTTAATTTTACAGTTAGACACGTAAGTGTTTGCACACCTGATGGCCTTGTTTGATCAATTGGTTCATATGTGTAGTATTTTGGAAAGCAGTGCCTTAAAATGGCAAAGAAGTGACATTTCTGTAAATTTCTGTCTAATGTAGAGAAGTGTCTTGCAAAACAATGTGTGCAGTGTTTTTGCAAAAGTGTGAGGCTGAGAATGTGCTTATAATTTTGTAGATTTGGGCTGAGGTTTTGCCTTTTGGGTGTCGGGTTTCAATTTTAATTTTAGTGTGTAAGCAAACATAAAAAAAAAAAAAAAAATGTAACCATTCTTTTTTCCTCTCTCTCTCTCCAGGGAAATAAATTATATAAATCAATACTT